>NW_027367881.1:0-54115 GCF_046119375.1 Phyllobates terribilis | reverse complement strand
AAAACGCCTCTAAAGTCACCTTAAAGCTTCCTTCGTCGCTATCGGGATTGCACCTATCAAATTCCCCCACACTTAGACCTTGCTCTTCCTCGAGTAAGCATGATGTCTCGGGCAAGCATGGGTGACTCGAACTCTCCAACCAAACGTCTAAAACACTCTCAAGTACCTGTTTCCAACAAAAACAAACAAAGACTACGACCCTAACAAGAAACTACCCAAGAAACAAAGCAAAACATGACCTAATGCAAGTTGCGAACACACCCCCATCTTTTATCGTTATAGATCTCACTCAAGCATATCACAATGGATCATAAAAATATGCAATGTTTGTCTCAATCCAAATGGTATATGAATGATAATTATTCTAAATTAAACTAGAGACACCTTTCCTTCATAGCATACATCGTCCAATGACAAGAATACAAATGTCCCTCAACTCGAATAAACAGCATGCCACACAAAATCATGTTCTACCCTTAACCGTCACTTTAAAATCAAGCAATCATAAGGCGAAGTGCGAAACATATCAAGAGACGTTTATAAATCACAAAATCTACTTTTTTGGGGGGGCCCGGACGTTTTTTTTAACCGGGCCAACACTTTAAGACTTTTTTACGTAGCCATCATATCTTTAAGCACTAAACAGTACGTCATGTTCTTTGCATGCTCATCAGGCAAACGTTATAAGTTTTCTTTTATTTAAGCACTAAACACTATGTCGTGTTCTTTGCATGCTTTTATTTATTGTTATTTTTTTTGTTTTTCAATAATGCGACAAATTTACGTCTCAAGTGTTATGCAAAATAACCACATCACTCTAGGTTTCGAAATAGATATCAAGGCGAGCTCTAAAGCAAACAATAAAGGAAGAACACTCCTAAGCGAGAACATAACTAAGTAGAGAGCATTGGTCCACAAGTAATCCTATCAAAGTCCGCATGGTCAAGTATGTGTCTAAAGTATAATAAAAACAATATCATCATCATAATGCATTTGCAAAATCGAAGAAACAGAGCATAGTCGAATGATCCAAAATAATTGTACTATTATGAGAACCCACTACGATGCAATCAGGGGATGCAACACAAACCAAGAACAAAACACACCAAAAATAACAAAAACAAACTAGTTAAAACACTCAAAAAAACAGACTATATGTATGCGACATGAATACCAAATCCCCCCCCCCCCACACTCCAATCGAGCATTGTCCTCAATAAAGCAAAAGTGGACTAATAATAATAGGGAAAGAGAAAAAGTAAACGTACCTCACACACCGGGTTGCCTCCCGAGTAGCGCCTTTGTTTAAAGTCGTTGGCTCGACTTCTAACTCTCAATCAAACAAGAGGTGAGTTAGTATCACGGGTGTGGACCATCAGATAGGTCCACACCAAGGTTAATCACACAAAAACTATACAATGAAAATATTGCTCCCCGACAACGGCACCAAATTTGACAAGGGCTAAAGTCGTTGTGCCCCTGTCAAAGTAATACTCAACTAGACTACCACTAGTATAGTGGGTAAGTCGAGGTCGTACCCGAGGTAGCAAGATTCTCTAAATAAGTTTCTATGTGATTTAAAGTAGTAACAAAGGGGGAAAACAATTGTTTGGTAGTAAAGAACGCAACAAACACACAATGATGGAGAGAGTATATAGAATGAAATGGTTCACCTATCCATTCTAGCAATTTGGTAAGGTCGGTGGATCCTAGGTTCTTAACAACAAATGTTCTAATCAACATTTAAATGGATCGTCCTACTCTTTGTTCATAGCTAGCAACTAGTCCAAATAGTCCTAGAAACCCTAATCATGCTACAACCACGGAAATACCTAGATTTAATATCACAATTGCATAAAGCTCAAAGATATGTAGGTTCATGCAATACCATTGACAAATAGTCAATATTTGACATGAATCTAAGATCTCTACCCTAAAGACAATCACAAATAGTTCATGAAAATAGAGTTTGCTACAAAAGGTGAAGACTCTTCAAATAGAATTATCTAAACCTAGCAATAGGAATAATATTAATCAACCTAGTTTGTAACCTAGATGAAATCAATATCAATCCATTACAAATTTAAGCACAAGAGATCAAAGAACAATTCCACAAACAAATTAGAACAAGAGAAGTAAGAACCTTACCACAATGACCAAAACCAAGGCTAGAACTTCAAGATGAATACAAAAAGGACTTAGTTCTCCATAGATTCTTGGGGAAAAAAATTACAAAAGTGAGTTTTTTTTTAGAATTACAAATTAAGAGATGAGATAATCCTAGAGAGAGTATGAGAGAACATATAGAAAATGTATGGTCAAAACCCTAGAAAATCTATATAAATTCCCTCTCAAAATGGTAACATCAAAACTACTTCAAAGCCTTTAAGATGAGGTGGTTACAAAGAATTTCCGGTCATAGAATTACTCAGGAGGCGCGACCGCGTTCTCAGAACCGCGCCCGCGGTTTGGTCTCTGTTGTCCCTTGTGACTGCTCAGTAAAATGGCCATAACTTTTGACTCACAACTCCGATTGAGCTCAAATTTGGAGGGAGCGTAGTAGACTTCAAGATATAACTACTCGAATTGGAATCACCTAGATCAGACATCGGAGTAGGGAGAACTATGCATTTGAACTCAGCTGAAATCCTCAGCACTTCATTCTTAAGCGTCTTCGTCTTCACTTTGTCTCCTTTTGTCCCGATGCCTCATATGCTTCATTTAACAACTAAGTGCTTCCAAAACGCCTCTAAAGTAACCTTAAAGCTTCCTTTGGCGCTATTGGGATTGCGCCTACCAATTCGGCTGCGTCCTTGGGCACGAGGGCCCCGAGCCAGTCATGAACACACTATATTCGGATGCGTCCTTGGGGAATGAGGACCCCAAGCCAGTCATGAACACACCATATTAGGCTGCGTCCTTGGAGCACGAGGGCCTCGAGCCAGTCATGAACACACTATATTCTGCCGCGTCCTTAGGGCACAAGGGCCCCAAGCCAGTCATGATCAATCATTACCAACTCGGATTGCGTCTCTGGGCCACGAGGGTCTCGAGCCAGTCATGAGCCAACAACACCTTATTTAGGCTGCGTCCTTGGGGCACTAGGGCCTCGAGTCAGTCCAGAACAAATAAATCATCTTCGACTGTGTCGTCGAGCGCTATACGGATCGAGCCAGTCGAGAGCAACTAAATCATCTTGGACTGTGTTGTCGAGCGCTATACACCTCGAGCCAGTCACGAGTAAAGAAAATAAGCTTGGGTTGTAGTATCGAGCTCTGTATTCCTCAAGCTAGCCACGATAAACAACCATAGAGCTTGGGTTGTATCATCGAGCGCTTCACGCCTTGAGCCAACCAAGAGCAAAAGGCAGCTCGAGTTGTATCATTAGACGCCGCGCGTCTCTATCCAACCTTGAGTTGACGAGAGCATCGAGTTGAACCATCGAGAGTTGTATGCCTTAAGCTATATATCATCATTTTCATGCCAAAGACAAGGGGTTGTAAACCAAAGAACGCATCAGGAAATACAAATCCTCTTGTTATATGGCCTGAACACTTTATGATGTCAGGACCGTGTAGAGTACATTCGGCGGATTTCCACGGTCGTAAGATTTAGTGTCGCTTTATTAGAGTCGTCATGCTAGAAAAACCATTGTATCGCAACCCTACATTTTTACCTTTTTCTATACATTGCTACACAAGTAGATAAAAAGGCAAGGGGTAGTAGAGTAGCGGTCGCAAGACAATAAAATAAATAAGTCGCGCAAACCAAAAAAAAGAGATTCAGAATGAACGTCGAGTCCAGCACCGGGCGCAGAAAGCATCGAGATGGTCGTTGAGTAAAGAGTTACGATGAAAGCTCCGGCTCCGTCGTCAAGCCGCAGCAGAACCTCCGCCTCTAGTTTATTCATTCTCCAGCAAAGCCCCAACCCGCACCTACTTCCGATGGATCTGCCCCTTCATCTAATCCCATTGATTATCGACACTCTCTTCCTTCAACATTAGATAGTGTCGTCTTTTTCATCATCGACGTCACCCATGTCCTCCAACGAAGTAGCCGATGTCATTGTTGTCGTGCCCCCATCTGTCATCACCGCCAGAGATACTGAAGGGATGCCTACCAAATTCATCGTCTTGACCTCCTCGGGGATACAGAACTTCACCGGACATCAGTCAACCTTCTCGATCTCGCCTCTCCGGAGTCATCGCTAGTACAAGTTCACTAGAAGCAGGGGGTCGTGGTCCTCACGCTAATAACAATCACCGGACCCTCACACTCTCGAACCAAGCGGATCGAACCCCTCGAACTACACTCGTCAAGAAACCCTATATATATGACATAAACCTCGACTTCGTCGCAAACAACCTTGTACCTGATTTAATCTTCGACTTCATCGCCGAGCAAATCTGTATATAGCGCAAGCCCTTTCCGGATCACAAGGTAACCTTGTGGCAAAGAAAACCTTTGTGGAGCCACAAAGCTTTCTGCGAAGCGTGCAGGCTTCCGCCTCGACGCACAACAGTCCCAAAGTAATGAGGCCTTTGTTCTCGCGAAGCAACAAAGTCTTCGTCCTCACGAAGCAATAATACCTTCGATCACACGAAGAGAGAGCCAATCTCCTGTCTTTTGAAAGATCTAAAGCATCTATCTATGGTGAAATATAGTAGGGACTACTAAGGTAGTCGACTCAATTATCCCCTCGTAACGAGAAGCGCACTGCGATCTCAAATATTCAAGGCCGGGATCACGAGCTTCACTGGGGCTAATGATTTGTCTCGGTTTCCTTAGAGTAACACCAAATCCAAAGCTCACGACTCACAACTTCGAGGCCTTGCATAGCGTGTAATCTGCACGAACACAATCACTCGGGGCTCTATCACTTAGGCGATGAATACAAGCACTCGGGGCTCTATCGCCCAGTTGGCATGTACAGTCACTTGGGGCTCTATTGCTCCATTAGCGAGTAACAAGTATGGATGCTCGGGGCTCCGTTGCCTAGTTTACGATAATAAGCAATCCGAAACTCGACCACCAATGCACCACGATCAAGAGACTTGGTCCATAATATATAACATAAATAATAGTTCTTTAACAAAACTTTGCGCACATGGAGACAAGAAAGCAAAAATATTAATGCCTTCATATGAACGTGCACGAAGACGACACGTGGAACTCATGGGTAATCCCTTCATTAAAATAATAAGAGTGCTCAACTCTACATCCTCGGTTCCTATCTACTTGTGGCTAATTGAGAATGTCGGAGCCCATACGACCATTAAGTCGGGATTCATCCATGATCGAGTAACCCATGGTTCCGTGAATAGTGAAAGGCAATGACATTTCCTTAAGGTTCCGTACAAATACATGTGTCCGAAAAACTGCATAAAAGACCGTAGAAATATTCGCGAGACACCTGTACAAGGTATGCAATTCAAAAGAGGTCCAACGATGCAAGTCTTCGTCTTCCCTTCGCGAAGTCGAAGGACTTGTGGGGCTGGATGTTGGACCGGAATATAAGCCTGTTGGAAATAACACGTCACCAAAGTAGAAAACACGTGTTTTGATCAGCTATTGTTCTCTGTCACTAAGGTTCATTAAGCCTTAGTTGCGCTTAACAAGGATCCAATTGCGCTTTGAAAGCTTGGCTTGCGCTTAACCTTTGTTGAACTGTTAGTAATGAATTTACTAAAGTCCTTAAGTGCGGAATAGGTTAGACAGACAATAAAGCGCGCTTTAAGATGTTAAAGCGCACCTATATTTGCACACACAAGAATTTCAAAAGGTGAGAACCCTAAGTCACTAGCTGACTCGGGATAAAACTCACCACTACACTTGTATTGATTAAGAAGTGATTACAATCTCTCGCTTCAACACAAGAAGCTCACTCGTAAGCACTCTCTCTACAATACTCTCAGTTCAGCTCTTGAAGAACAAAGGCACTCTCAACACTCTCTGATTACAAACGAAAATATCTCTTAAGCTCTCTCTAGCTTCCTATATTCTCTACGTTTGCAACCCTTGAAATGAATGAAATAGTACTCTATTTATACACAAGTCCTAAGCTAACCCTATAGCTTAACCGTGTAACAAACTGAGACTATATAAAATGCCACCTCATCAATCCGTGTGCCTTGATCACTTCACCAGAATTAATCAACGGCTTGGAGTGATTTGGTTTTGTTCTCCATGTGTTGATCCACGCCACATAAGCAATCCGTATGCTTTAAGCTCTAACAAACTCTTGCCACGCTGGCGATCCCTGGAGTAGCGTCCCAAAGAGTGTGAAGTTCTTCTCGCACCTTCCTGTGCACGCAACTTGCACTCTCCCGCTTTACCAGCCTTCGAAGCGTCTAGATTTGTTCTCCTGTGCTCTGGCACACCCTAAGCTTCAGTGGAACCTCGTGATCAACTTTCTTCAACTACATTCAAGCGCATCCCTATTCCCTCGAAGCTCGATCACTCTTACTTCTTGGTCTTGAATGGATTTATTAAACACCGTTTGCGAAACTTACTTTCTCCGCTTGGTGTTAAGCGCGACTGTGACCAGTCAAGCGCATCTCTAAGTGACTTAAGCGCATCCTTACAAGTATGGAAATGACCTGGAAGGCTTAAAAACACTAAGAGATTAAACATATTAGTTTGTTATCATCAAAACACAGAGAAATACATTGAGCTTTAATATTCCTACCAAAGCTCAACTAACAATTTCCCCCTTTTTGATGATGACAAACTGTAAACAGGTAAGCTCATGAATACTTTCTTAAGTGACCAAAATGAAGACAATCATATCAATTTAATCAAGTATTCAGATTCGGAATTGGACCAAAGTAACTTACCAAGGTACTTAACCATACCAGTTTTCAATTCCCCCTGAATTCAAGCACGATCTCATACTTCCCCCTTAATCAAAGAGAAATTTACCTGTGTTTTCCCCCTTTTGACATCATCGAAAAATTCAAAGCAAAGTCATACGGTAAGAAAGATAGTAGAGTGCGCTTGCTAGCTAAGACGTCAAACAAAGCTTAAGAGAGAAAAGTGAGCAACTCAAGTAAAGACAAGTCAGGTTAGCAAAGCTCTCAGAGATATAAAAATCAAAAGCATACTATATTGTCATTGAAGTACAAACTGCACAATAGAAGCTGGAATCCTAGCGGGCTAATTCAAAAATCACATAGACATAGCAGAGAGAAAAAAAGAGAATCAGCAAATGCGCTTAGAAGCGCAACCATCACATCCACTCATGGGCTACCACCTCGTTCTTCATTGAACTTCTCCTGGACAAGCTTGAGCATGGAAGACATAATCTCTACCATCTCGCCGAGACGCTTTTCTACCCTTTCCTGATGCGCTTCCATAGAAGCGACTATAGCAGATAAATCAGCGGAGCTGGAGGAGACCCGAGCGCGAGGGATCAACTCAGAGCGCGAGCTGGAGTGGGGTTTCTCCTCAGTCTTGGGCAGAAGTAAGGCAACGATAGCGTCTGTGGTGAGAAAAGTAGAGCAGGCATAGTCAGGGAGAGAAGGTTCATACAGTCCATCTGCTCGAAGCATCTTGCAAATCAAGTGAGGAAATGGCAGAGGTCCTGAAGTGGCAGCACGACACAACACCAAATGGCTCATCATGAGCTGAGCTGTGTTGACTACCTGGTTGGAGATTACGGCAGCCATTATGCAACAGTCAGCAATTGTCACCTTATCACGATCATAGTCTCTTGGCGTGATGTTGGTGATGATGAAGTGATGAAGGAGGCGCTTGGAGGGGCGAAGAAGATCAACTGAGAGCGTACCTTTGGGCACATTCTGGCCAAAAACTACCTTCTTCAGCGCAGACGCTCCAGCCGGCCAATTCTTCTTATACAATCTGCCAAAGCCGCTTGATTGCTCCGTTAGCCCTATAGCCTTTGCCAGATCCTTTACTCGAAAACATTCCTTTGAATTACCTCTCCAGGTGAAAGTGACTGAGCTATACTCTGGGTTTGGTGGGGGATACTCCAACGCAGCATAAAATTGGTAGACCATGGCATTGTTACATCGCGCTGGCTCAGTTTCCAGCGTATCCCAGCCCTGAAAGCTTAGCCATGTAGCAAAGCGGGCAACATGGGACGAGTCGTGGAGGCCAGTGAGTAGATCCGGAGTGACAATCTCTGGAAACAGTAGAGAGCGCTTCTGTACACCTTGAGGGACAGAGGGGAAATCAGATAAGTTGGTTACCTTGGTGCGCTTCGAGCGAGTAGAAGTCCCAACTGGCTTAGTAGCAGGTGGTGGAGATTCATGTTCCGAGCCATCAGAAGACTCGTGCTCAGAAACTGGAGGAGGAGGAGCAACAACCTTGCGCTTTTTACCTTTTCGTCGAAGCGTATCACTCAGCCTATCAGGCTTCTGAGACTGAAACGGCAGAGGAGATTGTGCGCTTGATCTGGGCAGAAGCTGGAATTCTTCTTCCGCGTCTGAGTCAGATGGAATGGCAGCTAAAAGCTGGAACCGTTCATCCTGGGGAGACTGAAGCGCATGCCCTGGAGGCCTGATCTTTGAACCTGGGCGAGAGGATGTATCAATAGAAAGAAGCCCTTTACCTTTGGCCGGAGTAGTGTGAGAGGTCTCAGCCTGGATTCGTCCAAGCTCTTGTACTGGGTCGTAGCCAGCGAGCTCAAGATCTTGGGCCAACAAGTCCAAGTCAACGGGAGGATTATGGGCGAATTTAGGCTTAGGAGGGGAGGGGTCATCAGCACCAGTAAGGTCAATAGGAGGAGATGGGCTTTTTGTAGGTTGACGAGCAGGGGTGGTTGTAGGAGGTGGTGGTGTAGGAGAGGCCGCTTTAGTAGGAGAGGTTACCTCATGAGAGATCGGTTTGGATGGAGGCTGTGTGGAGGATGATGCTTGGACTATGGATTGAAACTTGGCACGGGTTTCAGGGTCAAGTTCGGAGAGAGCGCTCAGAATTTTGTCCATGGTAACAGTTGTAAAGAAAATTGGAGAAGGGAGAGTAGAAGAGGAGAGTATGTGTAAAGGAGTAACGATGGGAAGGTAGGAGTGTAGGACAAATACCTCGTATTTATAGCTCTTTACAACAACTCGGAACCGCTTCAACAAGCCAATCACAGAACAGAGCCGTTACACACCAACGGTCCAATAAAATCTCGGCGCAGATCTCTAACGGCTAGATTTCCGACGGTTGTACTGCAAATAGTCGTTACATCACACACGAGCGGCGCGCTTTAATTACGAGAAAAGCCTTGCTTAATTGTTAAGCAAACCCAACCACGAAGGAAATCCACCCTGATGCGCTACAAAGCGCAATGTACTGAATGTCCCAATTGCACTGAACACGGAAGCGCATGCCAAAATATCACTGGTAGCAAGTACTGAAGAAGCATAACACTGATTGAGATGAGTAGTCATGAGAGTGTGATGTCCAGTTCAATTTTTCAAACTACAATGTAAAGAAATTAATGAATGGAAGATGCACATTTCATATAGGGGACATTAGAGCATTCAATCACTCAAGTTGATGTGGACATATGTGCATATACATGTAGTATGGTAATTGAGGCTTTATGTCACTAAATGAATACTTCTCTTATGTAGAGCTCAATAAGGACGAGAGAAGCGTTACATCTAGTCAGGCTAGGGACACCGATGCAATGGATCATTTCTTAGGCATATAATATGGGTAGAAGACGATCACCATTGTCAAGTTTTGGCAAATAAGAGCATGCATGGATTATGATTATATCAAATCGAGCCAAACAAGTCAGACAAGTTCAATACTTATTCATTTCAAGAATCAATCAAAAGCATGCAGACTCAAAGCTATCAAGCGCAAGCGACCATAGTTCGTACCTTGATACTAAGCTCGCTAGTTCTAGTCAAATAGAGGAATACTTACAGAGCCATTGCCTCGAAGCTAATGGAGTTGAATGAGGCCAAGCTGAACCCTGAGGTTTAAGAATACCTGACGATTAAGCGCCTTAGTGAAGATATCTGCCAATTGCCCTTCTGAAGATACGTGAATAAGCTCAATATTCTTGCGCTCCACATGGTCTCTCAGAAAGTGATGTCTTACGTCGATGTGCTTCGTTCTTGTATGATGGACATGATTCTTTGAAACACATATAGCGCTAGTATTATCACAAAATATAGATATAGTGTCAAGAGTAATACCATAGTCAACGAGCTGTTGCTTTATCCACAACACTTGAGCGCAACATTGCGCTGCCGCTATGTATTCAGCCTCAGTCGTTGAAAGCGCTATGCAGTTTTGTTTCTTGGATCCCCAGGAGACTAAGCAGGGGCCAAGGAACTGTGCCATGCCACTAGTGCTCTTTCTATCAGCCAAATAACCTGCATAATCTGCATCGGTATAGCCAACAAGAGAAAGACCGCCCCCTTTGGAGTACCAAAGGCAAAGATCGTCAGACCCTTTTAAATACCTGAAGATGCGCTTTACATGAGCAAGGTGAGAAGCGCGAGGGTCTGACTGTGATCGAGCGCATACACTAACAGCAAAAACAATATCGGGACGTGAAGCAGTCAAATACATTAGAGAACCTATCATACCTCGATACAAGGTTTCATCTACCTTCTCAGCCATAAGATCTGTGTCCAGTTTTGTAGTAGTGGAGAGAGGAGTAGGGCAAGGTTTAGAATTTTCCATTTGATACTTCTTAAGCAACTCTTTGATGTATTTCTGCTGGTGAATCTCAATGCCTTCATCCATTTGGTTGACTTGAAGCCCTAGAAAGTACTTGAGCTCACCAATCATGCTCATGCTGAACTTGAGGCTCATGGTGTTCTTAAAGTCTTTTACTAGCTGCAAGTTAGTAGAACCAAATATAATATCATCAACATAAATTTTAACAATGAGAATATCACCTTTCACTTCCCTTATGAAGAGGGTTTTGTCCACCAAACCTCTCTTGTAGTCATTTGCCAACAAGTACTTAGATAGACAGTCATACCAAGCGCGAGGAGCTTGTTTTAGTCCATATAGCGCTTTGTCAAGAAAGTACACGTGGTCTGGATAAGCTGGATCTTCAAATCCTGGTGGTTGCTTGACATAGACCTCCTCATTAAGCTTACCATTGAGAAAGGCTGTCTTCACATCCATTTGAAATAGCTTGAATCCTTTGTGCGCTGCGTAGGCTATCAACAGTCGAATTGCCTCTAGACGAGCTACTGGTGCGTACGTTTCATCGTAGTCAATGCCCTCTTGTTGATTGTAACCCTGTGCAACAAGACGCGCTTTGTTTCGTACCACCACTCCACTATCATCCAGCTTGTTTCTGTATACCCAGCGCGTGCCAATTATGCTTCTATCACCTGGCCGGGGTACTAGACGCCAAACTTGGTTGCGCTTGAACTCCTCCAATTCTTCTTGCATGGCTATTATCCAATCTGGATCTTGAAGTGCAACTTGTATGGACTTGGGTTCCTGTAAAGAAACAAAAGCACTACAAGCAAGCATGTTACGAACGTTAGAGCGAGTCTGGGTACCTTTTTCATACTGAGATATGATCGCAGAAACTGGATGTGAGTTCATCTGTTGATAATCGCGCACGGTGACCTCTGTGTTTTCTGGTAGCTTCATCGTTGTAGTTTTGGACAAGCTTCCACTACCACCAGAAAGGCCACTGGGTCTCGCTTGAGAACTTCCAGGTTGCGCTTCACCAATACTAGATCCCGCTTGAGAGCTAGAAGGGGTAGAAGAAGTAACAGAGGGAGTTACCTGACCTGGAGAAAGAGGTGAAGAGGGAGCAAGAACATTAATGGATGGTCCACTTTCATGATCGTCATTCTGAGTGTTGTCCTCTTGAGTTGCTTCGTCACTGAGAATGCAAGCTTCTGTGACCAAAGGCTGAGAAGCGCATCTTCCACCATCATCATCGTCACTTTCCATACCTGAAGAAGGGATAGAAGGTTGCGCTTGAGGACTGGGAAGAGAAGCTGGAAGTGGATCATGACTGGAGAATGGATCATCGTTGAATTCTGGAACACTTTCAAGCTCTCCTTCATTGAATTTCACGTGGATGCTATCTTCTTCCCTCTGAGTTCTCAGATTGAGTACTCTATATCCTTGACTTGTAGGTGCATATCCAAGGAAGATAGCCTCGTCATTCCTAGCATCAAATTTACCCAAAAGATCTCTCCCATTGTTATGGACGTAACACTTGCAACCAAACACCCTTAGGTGAGAGATATTTGGTGTACGCCCTTTAAGCAGTTCATAGGGAGTTTTCTCAAGAATAGGCCTTAAGAAGGCACGATTAGTTATATAACATGCAGTGCTCACAGCTTGAGCCCAATAGTGTGAAGCGACACCACTAGAGAGTAGCATTGTGCGTGCCATCTCTTGAAGTGTCCTATTCTTGCGCTCAACCACACCATTTTGCTCAGGGGTTCTAGGGGTGGAGAAATTATGATCAATACCCCTATCCTCACAAAATGATAGGAACTCACCATTTTTGAATTCAGTTCCATTGTCAGAACGAATTGAACAAATGGGGAGCCCTAGCTTCTTTTCCAGTAAAAGCGCAAGAGCTTGAAACTTTGCAAAGGTTTCACTCTTGTGCTTCAAGAAAAGAGTCCAGGTATAGCGAGAATAGTCATCAAATATTACAAAAATATAGCGATTACCTCCCTTACTCTGCGTTCGTAGTGGTCCACATAAGTCCATGTGGAGAAGCTCAAGGGGAGCCTTAGTCTGCACTACCTTGATAGAGGGAAAGGAGCTACGAGTCGCTTTAGCCTTTGAGCAATCTGAGCATGAAGTCATGGATTCTACCTTGATGCGAGGAAGACCACGAACAAGATCTTTGGACTGAAGCTTGTTGAGTAGATGTAGACTTGCGTGTCCCATTCTCTTGTGCCAAAGATTTGTTGTCTCAGTGAGTGTAGCTAGACAAAGGTTGCGCTTAGGAGAGAAGGAGTGGTCGAAGAGGTAGGTGTTATCTATGCGCTTGCCCTTGAGAACCACCTCTTGTTCAGGGCTGACCACTGCACACTCAGTTGTGCTAAACCATACCTTATTACCTCCTTGGTCGCATAGTTGTGCTACACTCAGTAGATTGAACCTAAGGTTCTCTACTAAGTTTACATCTCCTATCTGAATAGCGTTGTTGAGATGCGCTCGTCCTTTAGCAATGATCTTACCTTGCTTTTTGTCACCGAAGGAGACGCTGCCTCCTTCCTTAGCTTGGAATGAAAGTAGTAACTGTGGATCACCCGTCATATGGCACGAGCAACCGCTGTCGATATACCACCTACATTTCATCCCAACCTGCAATAATAGAGATCAAGCTTTGATCTCCCATCGAAGCTTGCGCTTCGTGGGAACATTAGACATAGCTATTTCTGAGCTAGTCTTTTGGACTGGCTCATAATAGCTAGGATCGTTCAGATCTAACACAATGTGAGGTCGCGCTGGACGAAGCGCACCTCTGTGTCCTGAAGCGCAACCGTTCTCAACTGAGGACTGTTGAAAACGTGTGCGCTTGCCTTTAGTTTTAGCCATTGGCTTATAAGGCTTACTCTTAAGAACCTTCAAGTCTCTGCACTCACGCTTGTCATGTCCATTTTGACCACAAAAGGTACAGTAATGGTTACCTCTTACGTAACCATACTTTCCCTTTCCCGGTCTAAATGGTTCTTTCTTTTGCAAGACGGGAGGCTGAGTTGGGGTAAGCGCTTGTTTCTTGTACAGATGATGCGCTTTTCCCCCACGAAACCACTCTTTGGTTTCTGAAGGTTGTTCCTCAAGTACCTTAATCCTGCTCTTTAAATGAGAGTTTTCACTCTTGTAAGCAGTAAGGTCTTGTTCAAGTGATTTGATCTTAGAAGATATTTCACTTGCTTGAGGAGGAATGGAGGAGGAGGAAGATTCCTGGGGGTCATAACCCAATCCAGGTCTAGCTTTAACAAAGCCGGTTTGAGAAACAGGCTTTGTTTCCACTAACTTAGTAAGAACATCAAGCTTTGATATGATCTGATCAAGCTTAACATCTTTGGTTGAGACAGAGTTACCTTCTAACCCTTTACCATGAAAAAGTTCACAAGATTTAGAAGGGAGTGTGTTTTTGTCATGTAAATGTTTAGAAAGCACAACCGGTTCTTCCTTAGCATTATCTAGTTCAACATGCCGTGCTCTAGCATCAGTTACTAGAGACTTATGTTGAACCATAAGCTCTTTCAGAAGGTGGACAAGATTGCGCTTGGGAAGAATATCAAGGTTCAGGTCATTTACCTCAATCTCAGATCCAGAGTCTGAGTCAGATGTGGCGCCAGCCATTAAGCACATATCAGGTTGCGCTCCATCGTCCGAATCATCATCAGATTCTCCCCAAAGTGTGACGAAGGCTTGCTTAGGAGGCTGTTTTGAGCTTGATCCTGGATTCACCTTAGGATGAGGGCACGCTTTAGCAAGGTGACCTTTCTCATTGTAGTTGAAACAGGTGAAGTCCCTGAGGTCGCGCTGCTTATATGTAGAGTCGCGCTTTTGTTTGTTGAAAAACTTTTTCACAACTTTGGTCATCATAGCAACGTCCCTATCATCGTCGTCTTCTCCTTCTTCATCATTTTCAAGTTTTTGAAGAACACGAGACAACTTGAGCGCCATCCCTCTTTTCTCTCGTTCTGATTGCTTTTCCTCGTTGTTCTTGATTTCCTGCACTTTAAATTTACCTGCAAGCACAGAGATAGGCAAATTCCTAGTTTCCTTGGACTGAAGAAGGATTTGCTTGAGGGTTGTATACTTTGAGTTCACTCCATGAATGAACGCCATAGAATACTCCCAAGCTTTCTTCTCCATTCCAGCAGAAAGCATCTTGTCATACAAGATTTGACACCGGGAATGATAATCAGAGACGAGCTCAGTTTCCCCCATTCGAATGGAGCAAAACTCGCGATTAAGCTCAAAGATACGGTTGTCCTTCATATCATCACTGCCAGAGTGCATGTTTATGATAGCCTTCCACATATCTTGAGCAGTGGGAAGGGACATTACATTGTCTATATCTTTTCGTGAAAGGGCATTAAGAATGAGCTGTCGCGCTTTAGCATTCTTCTCCATAAGTTGGTACTCTTTTGCTTCCCATTTCGAGTCATCCGCTTCGGAGATTTTCTCATCACCTTTTTCGATAATCTTCCAGCACTGGTAGTCGGTCTGCTGGATGTAATTCCTCGTCATAGTGAGCCACCATTCAAGTTCGCCTTCGACAAGGACATGGGGCTTGGCGAGAGAAATACCGAGGTTGAAGCTAGCCATCGTTCTAGACTTGAGAATACTTTTTTGAACCTGTAAAAGGATTAGTGCAAATAGCTAACCTGGCGCTCTGATACCAATTGTTGGAAATAACACGTTACCAAAGTAGAAAACACGTGTTTTGATCAGCTATTGTTCTCTGTCACTAAGGTTCATTAAGCCTTAGTTGCGCTTAACAAGGATCCAATTGCGCTTTGAAAGCTTGGCTTGCGCTTAACCTTTGTTGAACTGTTAGTAATGAATTTACTAAAGTCCTTAAGTGCGGAATAGGTTAGACAGACAATAAAGCGCGCTTTAAGATGTTAAAGCGCACCTATATTTGCACACACAAGAATTTCAAAAGGTGAGAACCCTAAGTCACTAGCTGACTCGGGATAAAACTCACCACTACACTTGTATTGATTAAGAAGTGATTACAATCTCTCGCTTCAACACAAGAAGCTCACTCGTAAGCACTCTCTCTACAATACTCTCAGTTCAGCTCTTGAAGAACAAAGGCACTCTCAACACTCTCTGATTACAAACGAAAATATCTCTTAAGCTCTCTCTAGCTTCCTATATTCTCTACGTTTGCAACCCTTGAAATGAATGAAATAGTACTCTATTTATACACAAGTCCTAAGCTAACCCTATAGCTTAACCGTGTAACAAACTGAGACTATATAAAATGCCACCTCATCAATCCGTGTGCCTTGATCACTTCACCAGAATTAATCAACGGCTTGGAGTGATTTGGTTTTGTTCTCCATGTGTTGATCCACGCCACATAAGCAATCCGTGTGCTTTAAGCTCTAACAAACTCTTGCCACGCTGGCGATCCCTGGAGTAGCGTCCCAAAGAGTGTGAAGTTCTTCTCGCACCTTCCTGTGCACGCAACTTGCACTCTCCCGCTTTACCAGCCTTCGAAGCGTCTAGATTTGTTCTCCTGTGCTCTGGCACACCCTAAGCTTCAGTGGAACCTCGTGATCAACTTTCTTCAACTACATTCAAGCGCATCCCTATTCCCTCGAAGCTCGATCACTCTTACTTCTTGGTCTTGAATGGATTTATTAAACACCGTTTGCGAAACTTACTTTCTCCGCTTGGTGTTAAGCGCGACTGTGACCAGTCAAGCGCATCTCTAAGTGACTTAAGCGCATCCTTACAAGTATGGAAATGACCTGGAAGGCTTAAAAACACTAAGAGATTAAACATATTAGTTTGTTATCATCAAAACACAGAGAAATACATTGAGCTTTAATATTCCTACCAAAGCTCAACTAACAAAGCCCAAAGTTTAATATAAAGCCCAAAGCCTTCTAGCCCAAAGCCTTCTAGGTAGAAGGATTAGGGGATGAGAAAGCCTAATTAGTCGATTAACGTAATGATGAGGCAAATCTTCTGCCGCAAAAAGCAGAGCAAGGTCACGGTGGGTCCCAAGTTCAGCCCTTACGAATCTGGGTCCGATCAACCCGCTCTCCTTGGCCTTCGCCTCTCTCGAGCTCGTTGATCCTGAGTCACTACCGGCACAGAGCCTCGCTGGAAGAGTAGACGAGCTTCTCGACCCCCGCCATGCGTGATCGCCACTCCCGAACCTCTCAGCCTCACCTGCTCGTCCTCCCGTCGGAATTATGGTAATCGAATCTCGCTAGAGAACGGAGACGTCCCCCTCGAGCTCCTACTGCCCTCTCGACGTCACCGGAAACACGGTCCCGAGCCTCTCGAGTCAACACCGATATCCACATACTCGGGCCTCTCGAGCCTCGTCTCCTAGGTTCAGTACGTTCGAGCCTTGCTCGACAAGCTTCGACATTAACGTACCCAGTGAAGGTCCCACCTTGTCGGAGCCCAATTACTTGGCTTAACCTCGTCGAGGAGTCTTGGCATCAATCGGGAAAGAAGACGATGAATATCATGGCGGGCCTCGTTCTCAGTTGGGCTTGTCTTTCTCTGGGCCCATCAGCAGGATAGACAGAACGAAAATGCAACGTTGACTCTCACTTGGGCCTGACTTCCGGTTGGGCCGAGCAGTATGAGTTAATTCAATTGGGCCGAGTAGTAGGAGTTAATTCAATTGGGCCGAGCAGTAGGAGTTTATCTAATTGTGTCAGCCTTTGCTCGTCGAGCAGCACAACAAGGAGTGCGATGCCTCTTCATTTGGGCATGTCTCGTTTTGGGCCAGACTAGGCCTAAACTATCAGATCACAGTCACAGATAAACGCACCTTTTAAGCAAGGTAAGTCCACTATAATCATCCTAATTAAGCACAATTATATATCAAGGCTCCGTCCGAGCATACTATTTAGTCATGGGCAAGTCTTGACTTAGCCACACCGCTCGTATTGTATTTACGGTATTTATTAGCGGGTAAATTATCCGGGAGGGACGGTATTCATTCCCCTCCCAAGGGAGAATCATCCGATGAGCGAAACACAAATATTCGTAATCTTAATACTCATTTGTCAATTATATTATATATGCACATTTGAATACATTACTGACTTGAGCGTCGGAGAGCCCGTCTTGGAGACCCCCTCCTCCGGTTCTGGGCCTTTCGCAGGTAATTGAAGGTAACAACTCAGAAACGATTGACGAGAACCTTAGACTCTGGAAGCTTAAACTGCCTTTACCCTCAGCTAAGGAAGACAAGAGTGAATCTAAGCCTCTCGACGAGACATGTTGACTCAACGAGAATCTTGGGGTTCAACACTCCCGATACCGCCAACAGTCTCATCTGAATGGAGATGGAAGATGGACACAAACGGCTCTGGTATGTTCAAAATTCGTATTTATTGGTCAATTTCCTTCGATTGCTTGTTATGGTTCTGAATAATTGATGATTTGATATTATTTAAACGATGTGGTTCATATAATCGGAGAAACTTGCTTGATAAGGTTCATAGAATTGGATAAAATTGGTATGTCTATCTTATTTTGACACCAATGATGCAACTTAGTCTGAAAAACAATACATAAGTTGTTGTTGTTTTGTTAAACCCTCCATGTTTGTGACTGGTAGTAAACCTTGTGTAATCATCTCTGTTATAGTGATTTCCACCCATTATCGATGCATAATATTGTCTCCAAGAGGATTTTGATCTTCCTTTGCTAACATGTTGTAAAGTAGTGATAAACTAAACACCTATTCATATGTTCCAACAACCTAAATCCAGATTATATGTTTCAAATTTTGTGCTCAAATGATCCTTTAATATGAAATTTTAATATTTTGAGATTAAACATCCATCTAAAAAAGTTGCATTTCTTTTTGAAGATATTCCTTAATATGGTGCAGGATTAACATGGGCTTTTATTTATGGTTACACGTATTGTATTGTACAACTTGGTCTGAAAAAAACAGTAAATAGTGCAATATTCGATGTCTAGTGGACAATGTTCTAAACAACGCGTCTAGGTCCCACCTAGGCTATAGGCGGAGCCTAAGCGTTGCGATTATAGGCTATGCATTTTTAGCTAGCCGCAAAATAAAGATCGACCGCCTAGACGGGATGGGAGGCTCTAGGCGGAGGTGGATTAGGCGGACTAGGCGTGTGTTAGTTGAGCTTTGATAGTCTTATTAAAGCTTAATCTATTTCTCTTTGTTTTGATGATAACAAGCTAATATGTTTAATCTCTTAGTGTTTTTAAGCTTTCCAGGTTATTATAATATCTGCTGGGATGCGCTTAAGTCACTTAGAGATGCGCTTTGACTGGCCTCAGTCGCGCTTAACACCAAGCGAAGAAAGCAAGTTTCGCAAGCGGTGTTCAATAATCCCATTCAAGACCAGAAGTGAGTTTAGGCGAGCTTCTAAGGCATAGAAGATGCGCTTGAATGAAGTTGAAGAAGTGTTGATCACGAGGTTCCACCATAGCACAGGGTGTACGCTGTCGCAGAAGAGAACTGCCGAAATGCAAGTGAAGGCTGGTGAGCGGGAGAATTCAAGTTCGGTGCACAAGAGGTGTTAGAAGAACTTGAAGGCTTTGAGACGCATATCCAGGGATCGCCAATGTGGAGGAGTTACTTAGCGCAGTGGAAATGGATTGCTGAGGTGGCGTGCATCAACAAGTTGAAGAACAAAACCAAATTAATCCAAGCGGTTGATTATCTCTTGCAATTTGATCAAGGCGCACGGATTGATGAGGTGGCAATATGCTAAGTCTAAGTTTGTTACACGAAATTAAGTTTGAGTTGTAGCTTAAGTTTTGTGTATAAATAGTGGACTGTAGCATTCACTCTAGGTATTACAGAGTGAGGAAAATAGAGAGAAGCTAGGAGAGCTTAAGTGTTGACTCGTTTGTAATCAGAGAGAGGTGAAGTGCCATTGTTCTAGAGCTGAACTCAAGTGTTGTAAGAAGAGAGCTTACGAGTGAGCTTCGAGAGTTGAAGCGAGAGATTGTAACCTTCTTCTATCAATACAAAAGTAGTGGTGAGTTTTATCCCGTGTCAATTAGTGACTTAGGGTTCTCACCGTTTGGAAACTCTTTGTGTGCAAATCTTAGTGCGCTTTAAACACTTAAAGCGCGCTCTTATTGTTGTCTGACCTCTTCCGCGTTTAAGGACTTTAGTAAATCAATTCCCTAAGTGTCATACACAGCTCAAGCGCATCTCCAAGTATTAAAGCGCAATTCTATACTTGTGAAGCGCATCTAAGACTTAATGAACCTTAGAAGACATTGAACAATAGTGGCTTAATAAACACGAACTTACAACGTGTCTATGTAGTCTAGGCGGGTCTAGGCGGTCAGGTAGACTAGGCGGGTCTAGGTGGGGTCTAGGTGGGATAGAATTAGAGCCTATTTTTTTACTGTTGTCTTTAATTTTTTAATATTTTCTAAAATTTCTCCCTCCTTACTTCAGTTTTTTAATGCTACCATCCCTTTCACTAAAAAGGTTAGTCCGTCTAGGCCCCCGCTTAGCCGCCTAGGCTCTAGGCCCCTTCTCATCGCCTAGCGTCCACCTAGAGTTTTTTAGAACACTGCTAGTGGCTCAAATATGATCCTTTGATTACTTCCTTCAATTCAGATTTATACTTTTGTTTCTTCCGATTACTTATTGTGATTCTAAATAATCGTTGATTTGATAGTATTTAAATGTTATGGCTCATAGAACTTGGTGAAAATTTCTTTCTAGGATTCATTGCTTCGAAATTGTGTAAAAACTATAAAATTGTGTAACAGTTGCGAAACTGTATTTGAATGAGATAATTGTTATTGTGAAATTGTCTAATTGCTTGGGTATATCGATTGGGAAAATCGATTTGACTGGTAATGTTCAAGTTTTTATCGATTTGCACACTTGTTCATGATTTATACATTTTCATGATTATAGTGTACAATTTAAGGATAGTTTTGCTCACTATTTAGGAATTGTTGTTCATTGTATAGTTGTGGATTTTAAGACGAGTGAGGATCGAGTATGAAAAAGCGAGTGTAACTATATATGATAATGTTACACTTACTCTAAATCCAATGTACAAATGCTAGTAAGCTAGTGTATAATGCGTAGGGAGGCTCCACACCTCTTTCAACCCCCAAACAATAATCAAGAATCAAGACATTTAGCACAATAAAGCAAGATGTAATTAAATAGAATAGCGCAAGATTATAGAAGCAAGAAAGCATACTGGCATTCATAAAAAGTATTACACCTTTGTAGCTGGGGGATCCTAGGATACTAGTTAACACTTAGACAAACAAAAATACACAGAGAGAAGCAAACAGACACAAGTAATAGCACCCTAAGCATCACACTTTCTGGTAAGAGCTATAAGGGTCTGGAGAATGTTGCTTTGCTCTTCTTGTTTGTCGGTTAAGAGATGGATTCGTGTCTTAAGTTCAACTAGGCGCTTCTTGACTGTGGCGTGCAGAGACTGTATGACAGATACAATAGTTGAAGATTCGCTGGCAGGGAGTGTAGCTGGCTCTCTGGATATGGTACGAGAAGAGATCGCTGCCGGCGGTAGTGACTTGGAAGGCTTTGCAACAAGCTCGGCTACCTTTTCAATAGTGAGAACATCATTAAAGCTAGTCTAAGATATTGGCTTATACATTCCCTCGTTCTTTATCATTCTTGCTATGATGTGCGGGAAAGGAACCGGGCTGCCATGGTATCCTTTGGATGCAACAATATGGGAGCACATAATTTGAGCGGTATTAACCAACTCCCCATTAAGGCTTTGAGCCATGATATATCAATCAGAAATGGTCACCTGATCCATGTTTGTGTTGCAAGGAGTGATGTTCTTCACGATGAAATGTGGAAGAAGGCGCTTCGGCACTGAGAGATGCTCAGTCTTCAGTGTCGCTGACACATTTTTTCCAAATACTGTCTCCTTGATCTTGGTTGATCCACTTGGATAATTTTTCTTGTACAAGCGCCCAAAGCCTACCAAAGATCCATCCGGTCCTGGATCTTGACCGATTGCCTTTGCTAAGTCCTTCACCTTGAAGCTATCCTCAATATTGTTGATCCACACAAAACTAAGAGTAGTAGGTTCGCCATATGCAGAAGAAGAGATGGAGAAACGAGAATAAAACTAACGTACCAAATCTAGGTCTGCTTTACTAACCCCAATTCTATAATCTGAGCAGTTGTCAAAACCTGTATGAGCCCGACGATTCTTCTATCTCTTGTAGAATCTTTGGGGGTACAATCAATGGAGAGAGTATCTCTCCCTTCGAGATGGACTGAGGAATCGGAGGAAAATCTGATGAGACTACCTTTGGATCTTTTTTGGACTTCTTCCTGCTTTGCTGCTTTACCTCTTTCTTGACTGTCCTTGGAGGAGTCGATTTTGCACTTTCTTCCTCAGACAACACTGGCTCTTCCTCAGTCTCTTCTAATTTGCGTTTCCCTGCTGCTTTGGACTTGCTCTTTGATTCCATAAAGATCTTGTGTTGAGCTGGAGCGAAGTCCTTGTCATCCTTATTTTGAATTGAGGCAGCAAGAGAGGGAGAGGGTTTGGAGGAAGAAGAGACAAAATGCTACCTGGTTTAGTCGGGGTCGTGAAGGTTTCAGGCTCAACCTTCTCCATATCAGTAAGTACCTTAGTGACCGTCTCTATTGGATAAGTGAGGAGGATTATTTCTTGACATGTGGCAACATCTTGACTTTCACCAATCTCTAGAGTCGTTGTATCCTATGGAGCGTCCTTTTGTGGAGACGGTGAGAAGGCGGTGAGGGAGAAGGGGTAGCAACCTTCTTTGGAGTAACTAGGGAATCAATAGACGCCTTATGAGCCAAGTTACGGCGCTGCATAATGGCCGCTAAATCCTCTTGACTAACTTTAGAACGACAAGTGTCACTGCAAAAGACTCGCTGGAACAACCTCAAACGATGCGTTGGCGGGCTTCTGAGATGTCTTGTTTGCGAAAAGGGTTCAATGATAAATATTATTGGATCGACAAGGGTTCAATGATATGTTCGATATAAGTCGTTATTGGATCCCAACATATTCTAGAGATGTCTTGTTTGGCGGGCTTCTGAGGACATCTTCCATTTCAGAGTATATGAAAAGCTTCTTTGGGACTTTCATTGACAAGTATTATAAGCTTGTTGAGTTAATAATGCAATTTTGAATCTGGCTTGGATTTTTAAAGACAAATGCAAGCAATGGTCAATTGCAACTATGGTTCCTAATTTTAAGACTCCATTAACATCCAAATTACATGTTTCTAAGAAATATACTTTAGAAAAAGGATAAACGGACTCGAAAAATTGGCTAAATGGACTCGAATTGGCATGCTCAAGTAGTGGATGCCGCTTTGACATGCACAAAAGGGCATGCCAGGGCAAAATGGAAAAAAAGTTAGAGTCTGAAAGGACGTTAGCAAGCCTAAGTTGGGCGTGCTAACATGTAGAACGTCCATCCCGGGCATGCCATAATAAAATGTATTGCATGATGAACAATGGCATGCCTAAATTTGGGCATGCAATTGTTCAGAGTATTAAATTTGTTTTTGCTTTTAAATTTTTTAAAACTTTTAAAAATGAATCACAATATTATTTAGGTAGGTTACAACTTACCATTTTCGATCATTTGTGCCTTAACGTGGAGATAGATAGGCTAATTGATGAATAACGTATATGAACTTGTCTTATGCCAAATAAAAGCTTTATTGGTCATATATAACCAAGTTTACGAGTGTATAATCATCTAGGCCTTATGACGTAAATCCAATAAAAGCTTACTTGGCCCGATATAAACTTACTTGGATTTTTATAACAAAACCTATGAGTTTCGAACCATTTGGGCCTTAACGATCCCAGTATAGGCCCAATCACTTCATTAAACGAGCTTTTATCCATGTGAAAAAAACATATGCATTTTCTTTCACTATGTCGAGTCCAAATACGGGATTATCAACTCTAATGAGTAATTGGACCTAATAGACCCATTAAATCCCAATTACTTCTTTTATTTAAGCTTTCATCCATGTACGAGGTAACAACATTATTCTTACACTACATCGAGTCCAAATACAAAATTATTAACTCTAATGAGTAAATAGGCCTAGTAGGCCTAATAAGGCTCAATTACTTGTTTATTCGAGATTTCATCCATTTAAGAGGTAACTTAACCTTGTTCTTTTACTCCGTCGAGTCCAAATACAAGATTATCATCTCTAATGAGTAATTGGGCCTAGTTTTTTATTCGAGATTTCATCCATCTAAGAGGTAACTCAACCTTTTCTTTGACTAAGTCGAGTCCGAATGCGAGATTATCAACTCTAGTGAGTAATTGGGCCTAATAGACTCGATAAGGCAAATTACTTCTTTATTCGAGCGTTAATCCATGTATGAGGTAACTTAACCTTGTACATTTACTATGTGGAGTTTGAATACGAGATTATCAACTCTAAGGAGTTGTTGGGCCAAATAGGCTCCATAAGGCCCAATCACTTTTTTATTTTAGCTTTCATCCATTTACGAGGTAACTTAACCTTGTTCTTTCTCTACCCCGGGTCCGAATATGGGATTATCAACTCTAATAAGTAATTGCTGCTAATTGGCCCAATAAAGACTAATTACTTCTTTATTCGAGCTTTCATCTATGTAAGATGTAATGTACTAGTTATACATCCTAATTGTAAAATAAAAGTACTAATTATACTTGTTGGTACCAATACTCAGTTGATCTAATTATGCAAAATACTTTTGTTTGTTTGTATGGCTCATTTACAAAGGTCGGTGTTGTTTAATGTTTAGGGTTGATTGATTCAAGGGTTCTTGAATAGATTGAGAGAAAATGTATCCCAGAAAAAAAGTAATTGTGGGTGCATGATAAGATATTGAAATATGAACAATGATCGGGGAACCCCTTAATAAGCAACTTTTAACTTATAATATGCAAATATATCTTAACTCTTTGATCAAATTTTATCTACAGTTTAGCTTCATTCTTCCTGTTTTGATGATTTCACTAATAAAGCGAGTATTATTGTCTTTTAAGGCGGAACTAGGTCTCTATCCTCCTCCTCCTCATCTATGCATCCATTTCTCCCCAACTCATTCCGCCTTTCTTCTTCTCCATTCCAACAATTTCCTTTCCTTTTCTACGTTTCTCTACTCGTAATGTCAATCCATTCAACTAATCTTCATTTTTTGTTCCAATTCCCTTCATAATCATCAACGTTTGTGCAAATTGGGATTTGCTTATGCTACATTAACCTCATGGATTTTAATATGTCTTATTTATACTTTACTTGTTTTTTTTGTTGTGAATTTAGTTGAATTGATGTCTATTCTTTCAATTCCTTGTTGTTTCTCTTATTTCACCTCAAAACTTTAAAAATGTTGGTTAAATTTATTTGTTGTCTCGGTGTGGTAGGTCAAGAAATGAATTATACACATTTTATGAACATTCAATATATATTTATTATATTGTCATGAAAATAGTGAATATTAAAAATTTTTATTTCAAATTCCACCTCTTCGATAGGCGGCAGTTGTGATTTTCTTTGTGAATATACTCTGGGAGAGTGTTCATAAACAACAATAGAGGAGCCTGATTTTAATCTCATTGTTCATAATATCTCAAAATCGAAACTTGATGATAATGAAAGTGTTGATAAGACCACCACAATTGATTTTGATAGTGTTGACAATTATCATGTTCAAATTTGAGAAGGGGGTCAACTTTTCATCCCCGTTTGCCCGGATATCTTGAAGTTTATTATTGAAAAGACGTTGCAACACTAAAAGAAGCCATTAATTTTATACTGAATATGCAAAGTATTGTGATTTGGAATTCGTTGTGAAACTATAAATCTTGACGATGAAACTATATTCACCAAGTATATATTGTGCTCCAAAGAAGGTTATAATATTAGAATTGGGAATACTAGACATAGGTCAAGGCTCTTCCAAAGAGTTGGTTGTCAGGCTAGAATGAAGTTACATTTTGTGGTTCTGAAGTTTTTGCATTTAAAGAACGTCACATACACAAATTTGTAATAAAACTTCAGCTCCACTTCATGCCATCTGATAGAAAGCTTGGCATAGGCCACACGCATTTTATTTTGATTTGTTCAAAAGAAATGTTGGCCTGGTAAATTCATATCGTCTTCTCAAGGAGATAGTGGTCGGTTTGGAAATGTTGGTGCTTCATGTACTAATTTTATGAACCACAAAAGTGATCCGTTGGCCTATTTTTGACACTTCTGATACACAGAAAATAATCAACCGTTGTTTGAAAAAAGAAGATATGCCTTGATTTTTGTTTCTTTTTTGGTGTGGATACCACATATTGCTTTGTTATTTTGGTGTAGTCAGATCTCCTGCAAGAATTTCTCATACTTTGGTGAGGTTGTTTCGTTTGATGCAATTTACAGTACCATTGGATATTTTAGATTTATAATTTATGAACAATATGATTTCATAAATGAACATAATATGGCCATTTATGAACAAGATACCAATATGTCTATGTTTTATATGAGTATAATTTGGTGTTTGTTCCTTTCACCGGTCTTGATCACCATAAAAATAGTGTTATTTTTGGTGTTGGATTGATATTCAAAGAAGATAAGGAATCTCGTGTCTGGCTTATCGACAATTTTAAGAAGGAAAGAAGGCATGAACCAAAGATTATTGTCACCGAACAAGATGATTCAATGAAGTATGTAGTTGAAGTTGTTTTTCCTTATTCTCTTCATTTTCTTTGCACGTGTCATATCATAGAAAAAGTGTGTGACAATATAAAGCATGATGTGGTTGTTGGAGATGATTTTTGTTCCAAGTTCAACAAGATTGTTTGGAGTCATAAATTAGAGTTGAGTGAGTTTGATTCCAAATGATTGGCGGTGTTCAATGCATACAAGGTTACTAACAAGAAATAGTTCAATGATATGTTTGTTATATGTCATTATTGGAACCCAACATATCTTACATATGTCATTTTTGGTGGGCTTGTGAGTACTACTTCCATTTTAGAGTCTATGAAAAGCTACTTCAAAAATTTCACTGACAATTATTACAAGCTTGTTAAGTCATAATGCACTTCCGAATTTGGATTGGATTCTCAAATACATACACTAGAAAAGCTGAACCATGATTTTGCAACTAGGGTTCCTAATTTGAAGATCCATTGAAGTTCAAATTTCAGGCTTCCAAGTAATATACTATATCTCTTTTCCATGAGGTTCAAAAATAGATATCTTCTCTTGCATTATTGATAGTATGAGTCAAGATTATGGAATTTCAACATATAATGTAAAACAAGGAAATTTATATAGAGCTGAAGTTACACGTCGACACTTGGAAAATGAAGTTATATTTAGTTGTTGAATGTTCTCGGATGGATGAAATTCCGAGTAAAGTATGTACTATTATGTTGGACCAATGTAGCTACAATAACTCTAATATTCAGCATTGATGACATTGTTGTTGATCGATATGAGAAGTGAGTTGGTTTCAGAATTCTACACTTGTTTGGACCAGCTAGAAGGCAACATTGATAGTTCAACAGAGTTTTCACTTTTGCTAAAAGTGTTTTCAATACATTTTTTGTTATATTTAAAAACACCTAACGCATGGTGATATGATCCATATAACCAAAAGCTCCTTTAGTTTAATTATTGAAGACTAAAACTTGTTCCACAATGGAAGCTGAGACATAATCCACCCACTATAATGGATTGATCCTCTTATTTCCAATTAGTTCTGAGATGGAAGCTCATGGGACTTGTATGTTGGGTTGGTGATACGGGGAACCCCGACCCAGGCCTGCCTCGATCGGTGCATCTGGTTGAACAGGAACCCGCCCATAAACATGTTCTGCAACCCATATACCCCAACCCGGCCCAATATGCCCAGGCCCAGTTGATCAGACTAGGTCCATCTCCTAGGTTAACCCACAAGTCCACCCAGGCAGGTTGTTTCCAGACGGAATAGATTCCTTGACCTTTGACATATAACCCATTCTTGGGAAGATATGCCAACCATCTACACTGCAAGGTAAGGGGATCGGCCATCTATACTCCTAGGAGATGGGGCCCTAGTCTGATCAACTAGGCCTGGGCCTATTGGACCGGGTTGGGGTATATGGGTTTGCAGACCATGTTTACGGGTGGGTTCCGGTTCGACTAGATGCATAGACCGAGGCATGCTTGTGTCAGGGTTCCTCGTATCAGTTGGACTATGCTTATGTGCTCGTATGTTCATGACCCTACTCCCTATGTTGAACGTAGGACCCACAACATTTATCATGTTATTAGAGCAATGCCAGGACTGAGATTGCACGAGCACACTCGTTTGGTCCTGCTTATGGAAAGTGCATAAAGTCTATCCAGTCTCACTTGAGGGGGAGTATTGGAGACTAAACCTTATCCCACATTAGAAGTGGAGACATAATCTAACCACTATATAATTGTTAGTTTGAGCTTGCTCAAACTAATCGCTTCTTTTATTTTGATGATGATAAACACTACATTTGATCTATCTTGTGTTTTTCTAAGTTTTACAGGAGTAGCTTAAGAAGTCAAGAGAGTCGCTTTGACCAAACGAACAAGCTATAGACTAGCTTTGATCCTTGCGGAGATAGAAGATACTACAAAGGCAATCTCAACCAACTCTAAGTTGAAGAATCATAATTCAAGAGTGAAGATGTGAAGAAGAATTGAAGGCCAAGGACTAACAGAGAAACGAAGAGAGTCGCTGCCGGCTAGTGTATCCAGTTCTTCAACGAAGAAGAAATGAAGCAAAGGGAATCTGCCTAGGTGGCTTATGCTGCACCAGTGTGTAGAGTATTCGTTCCAGATGATGGTAAAGACGTGAAGCTCAAATAGGCGAATGTGTTTCTACCTATGAAGAATGAGGAGAGTGGATCGTTAGCGTAGACGAGGTGAATGGGAGTGGTGTGGAGTGGATCGCCAGCGTGGCAGAGTTTGTTACAAGTTTGTTGCTCAAGAAAAAGGAGAAATCTATGGAGGAGCTGCTTGGAGAGTAGTCACATGAATTACCAATATGGCAATCTCCTTTATTATAATATTGTATAGAGTTTTCTAACTTTGGGAAGAAGTTTAGGATTACTATAAATAATTGTAATAGTTGTATGCATTTGTACGAGCTCGGGAAACCTCGAGAGGGAGAGATAGTCTAGCTAGCACAAACACAACAGGATCAAGAAAGCCTGGGAGTTAGTACGTTGAGTGTCTTGGAGGGATGTAACATGACTGAAAGCTGGGAGGTTAGTAAGGTTGAGTGTTTGTGGCATAGTTGGTGATCTCTAAGGGAGCGAGTGTTGTCTATACTACTTGAGAGCGATAAACGTTGTAAGTGAGGTGAACGCGAGTGTAGTGAGTGGAGAGTTATATGGCCTTGTAATCCATTGTGCATTATATTCAATATATTGGCGAGTTTCATCCCGGGCATGTATTATTGCCAAGGGTTCTCACCTTACCAAGTCTCTCTGTTCATATTAAGCTGAATCTTTTATTTAACCATCTAAGATCATATTGTGTCTTTCCCTTGTTATTCCGCATTTATAGCATACTCGCCTTCTAGCGTGTTGTGCTTACTTAAGGGAAAAAGACTTGCTTAAAAGTGTTTTAAAATTCTGCATATCTCAAACATTGAAGCTAGTCAATTGAGCTACTCTTATCTAAGAGTTAGTCGATTCAAAGCTACTCTATAAAGGTTTTCAACGGGCAAATCACTCATATATTTACTTGTTTTGTTGAGAGCTAATATTTGGATACTAGCTTTATAGCTTTTATTCATTGATTATAGAGTAAGTGTAACATTCACGCATATATCTTGTTACACTCGCTTTTTATCTCGATCCTACCCCTCGTCAAAACCCACAATTAGTATAAGAGCTCATTGTGCTCATATGCACTAACACTCGCTACATATCTCCCTCTCTATTGTTGCAAATCATGGAGAACAGGGACATGCTCTTGTTATAAGGTTACTCAGGAAAATATTCAGAAAACAAGACAATTCAAAAACAATGGACAACCGGCTACACATTCAAAATCAAGCCAATGGTGTTCTATCTCTAGATTCAAACTCTTACTTAAGCTTAGACTTGGTGTGACTTAATTATCTCTGTCATGGACATTTCACCAAGGATTGCAAGAAGGAGAAGCCTAAGAAGATCTTATGGGGAGACTACTCCGATGATGAGACTAAATGTCAATATACTTGTCTAATCGCTGCCCGGTGACTCCGAAGCTGAAGACACTGAAGTAGTTTCTCTAGGCTTTGAGCTCCTTCATAAAAACACCCTTGTTGAGCTCTTACCTGAGTCGACCTTGGATTCATGAAGTTACTCGTGCTAAGGAGGAATCCCAGCAGGAAGAACTTTGTGATTTAAGAGATCAAATAGAGGAGTTAAATAAGCAAATGTCTACAAAGCCTACACTTCGTACTAAATCTTGTGAACTTTGTCATTGAAAATGGCTTAACTTCTGTCCAAAGCAATAAATCAGCTATTACGAGCATGATTGATGAAGTCTTAACCAAGCTAGATAATCTAGTTGCGTCTGTGGAAGCCAAAACTGTTAACTAGACAGTTTTTGTGATACTGAAAGCTAGACCAGGGTTAGGCTATAACAATCATGACTCGTACAACTCGGACTCTTCTCTATCTAGCGAGCTACATGATAAAATCATTAAGCTAGACAAAGAAATTCACTCTTGCCGTGTTGAAAACACATATTTAAAAGGAAAAGTGAATGTTCTAGAGAAGAGACCAGCTTAGGACAAACAATGGTACCACGGAGAAAAAGCAAGACAAAGCACATTCCATTTATATAAAACAAGCGCGTTCTTCTCCTAACACTCAGCTGCCTCTTAAACGACGAGAACCATTTCGCCTTGGAAAAGGCAAATATGGTTATATTTGATATAATCACTATTGCACTTTCAATGGGAATAACGGTCACTTAAAGCATGAGTGTGAGCGTTTACAAATGCTTAAACAAAGGCCCTATAAGTCTATTGAGACTAAATCCAAGGGTCAGCTTGGTCAAGCGGAGTGTTGCTCAACATAAGCCTGACTAAAGCGAGTCTTCTAAGACTTGGCGTGTATGTACTAGGCCCTCAAAAGACAATCACGGATAAGAAAAAGCGCAACGGAAGCCTTTTTCTAAAGGTGACAAAAGTGCTTGATCTTAATGATGAAAGATATTATGAGGAAGACTCCAAAATTGTGAAGATAAGTGATCTACCTTCCAGTTCTATATTTGCTAGTGCTAACAACCCTACGAAGCCAACACTTTGTTGGGTCTCCAAAGAATGATCTTATATTTGCAGGTTTGGAATGAAGAGTATGAAACTATTTGAAGATGCGGTTCAAGCAAAAGATCACTACAATTTATATATCATAGTTCGAGCGAAAGATCACTATGTAATGGCCATGTAGTTTGAGAGAAAGATCACTACATACAAGGGCTACTTCAGCCACTCTAATTCCAAACTACAAGGAGGAGATCTCTATCTCCTTCAGAGCTGAACTGAATAGATCAAGTATGAGCAAAAATCTAGTATACTTCTCCTTCATTCTTATTTTACATGAGGTATACCTGTTTTTTTGGAGATTGAATGTCGCTTTACTCAAAAGCATGTCTCACTCAGTGGAACATCTACATATATTATTCCAGAGCGAGACTCAGATAGTTCAAAAGCGAGTCTCTAAGAGTCTCAAGTGACTCTTCACTTATGCTCGCTGAACTACATCAAACAAACTATCTATCTATGTTGGAGGCTTTTAGATAAAGGTGAAGCATACTCGTGTACCGACAGAAAATCAAATCACTAATATCTTCACTAAAGCGCTAAACCGGGTACCTTTCTTAAACCTTAGGATTCATTTGGGCTTAATTCCTATCAATTAGACCATTCTTCTACTCGCTGTAAGTTTCTTCATATTGGCTATGTTTAAGCATTTTATTTTATCTTTGGGAACTTAGGATAAGGTACGCTTTCATGATCTTTTCTTGTTAACTTTCTATATCTAAACAAGAAATGTCTAGCTTGATGAGTATATTGATGCAAACACGTTCCTATCTTCTGTATCGTTTCATGCTCTTCTTTACCTCTCATGAAAGTGGTGATCGTCTTCTTGCCTATTACATGCCTAAGAAATTTATCCACTTCTAAGTGTCCCTAAGCTTGACTTTAATGCTTGCTTCCTGATTCCCCTTGATATATCTCCACACACGAAGTATACATTATTGTGACAAAATAACCAGTATCCCCTATATGAACATGCGTAATACATGCTATATTTGAGTGTGAGTGACCCCCTTATATGTTCATTATTTCCCCTAATTGTTGAGCTTTGAAGTTCATGATTAAGCGACTGTATCAAATCTCAAGCGTGATCGAACTTCTCCTAGTATAAGTAACTAAGAACCAGTCGTTAAAGCGAGTGAAGAATGATTGCCTCGAAGCCCAGCACAACTATCTAAATCAAGTGCTAATCAGGAGAGGTGAATATGAATTCCATACATTACTGCCGTATCTTGTCCAGTCTTGCTACAAGTATATTAGCTCGAGACCGGTGCTAAGCCACTCTTTATCATTTTGGCACTAAGACAAGAGAAGCCACTCCAAGAATAATAATTGGGTGCGTAATAAGTTGTGTGATTAGGATGAAAAGGGACATTAGAAGAATGCAATTAGACTTATTAGGGTCAAACTTGGTTTAATTGCTTTCATGTGGTGTAGGAAATCTTGTATTCTTTTCATTGATTTGAGCATGTCACTTGAGAATTTGTCCTATTTTTGATCTTGCGTTATCATCCTTCGTATATTATATGGAGAAACACATCTCTTGCATAGATTAGGGATCCATTTTCATGCACTTGCGTAGGATTAAGCGTAGATCGAATTGAGGGGGCGTGATTGATGCCATTGTTGAATCAGTTTAGAGTTTTATTGAGTCTTGCATTACTTTTAGTAGAGTCGGAGTCTACGCTCGTTGCTTTGATGATTATAGGTACATAGGAGCTTAAGTGTTGAATCAACAACCACTGCATTCATGTCTTCCATACTTTCTGAGATCGCTAAGGTAAGGGCCAGCTTACTCGAGGACGAGCAAGGTTTAAATGTGGGGGTATGATGAGCGACGTTTAGTATGACGTAAATGATGGTTGTTCGCATCGTTTATAGAATAATTGACCATGATTTGGAGCATATTACCGTAACCCTGACTTCACAGAGCAAAGTGGTTAAATAAAAGGATTACAAGATTTTGGAAGAAGACCGAAGAGAAGTTGACCAAAGGACGAAGTAAAGTCACACACACAAAGAAGGTAGCCGCGTTGGAGCATAGGGGCCAGGGCGCGACCGCGCAAGGGCGACGTAACAGAGGCGCAATCGCGCCCACACTGACGCGCCTGCGCCGGAAATCCAGAAGCTGGGATGCGACCACACCCATCTAGACGCGACCGCGCCAAGGTCACCAGCGGCGGACGTACCCACGCCACGGTCACTAGAGGCGGACGCGCCCATGCCGTTAGAAGCGCACCCGCACCCCCATAGGTATTTAGCCGCGGATCAATCTTTTTTGCGGGCTTTCTTTTGGACCTTTTACCTATTTTTGAATTGGGCTTCGGGCTTGGGCCCATTTAGGTTATTTCTAGGTTTTCCCTCTTCTATAAATAAGGGAGGAGAGCTTGCCTCCTTCTCATGCTTAGTTCTAGGTTAATTTAGAGAGTTTATAGAGAGAGTTTTTCATTGTTCTCCAGGTTGAAGCTTGCGGATGGTTGGTTTGTAGACTTTCTCCTTTGGTTCTATTGAAAATATATTATTTGACTTGTTTTAATCTCTTGCTTGTATTGTAAATTGATTGTGATTTCTTTATCTGGATTGATCACCTAGGTTTATAGATCTATTTCATATAGCTAGGGCCTGGTTTATCATACATGGAGAACCTTGCCTACTTAGTGGCACAAATCAATACTTGAACTAGTTGGGCTTGTAGGTAAGTGGAGATTAATGAGGTGTAGGCGCCAAGGACAATACACTTTCCTATCTATTAATTAACTTATTGCTGCCTAGGAGTTAGTCTTGATAGTTTTAGGGCTAGGTTGGTAGGTAAGGCGCTATTAGAACTAGTTAACTTAATTAGCAACTCTAGTACATGGATTAGGACAATAATAATATATAAATTGATAGGGTGAATCCAATTAGTAAATAGGAAGTCTATGATCAAACCAACCATTCCGCTATGTAGATAGCCGCTGAATAAGGTAATTTCTCTATTGCTTTCCTAGATTAAGTTAGTAACTTAGCATGAATCCGATTTCCCCCCTTTACTATCATTATAAAGTTGATCTTATTAATTATACAAGAATCGAATACCTGACTCCCTATGATATCGACCCTTGCTTACAACTCTACTTGTATAGAAGTTAGTGAGGTTTAATAAATATTATTTTGACAGGCATAACGACCATTTTGGCCTCGTCAGTTAGCCAATTCAAAGCTACTCTATAAAGGTTTTCAACATGCGAATTACTCATATATTTACTCGCTTTGTTGAGAGATAGTCTTTGGATACTAGTTTTATAGCTTTTATTAATTGATTATATATTAAGTATAACATTCACGCATATATCTTGTTACACTTGCTTTTTATCTCGATCCTACCCCTCGTCAAAATGCACAATAATATCATGAATTACTCCTCCTATTGACAATTGGTTTTAGATGGACCACTTTGGTTAATTTAGTGGGCATAAAGTGCATATACACTTAACCCACTCTCCCACATGGTATATTCCGTACATGGTAGACCAATTTATCAAACCAACATACTTTTATATTATACTATAAAGGTGTACTTTTGACATAATTTTCTTTTTGTAAATAGTTAAAAACTAGGTCGCCTTTTTACAAAAGGACCAACCTAACTCATCTTTGCGGATGATCAAGAGTAGTTCCTTCAACAAAGAGTGAAGGTTCCTTGGTATAGTAGGACAAATTCAGATATCACATGGAATAATGTCCTTGCATAAGAAGTATGATGCTTGATTCGCTTCTCTATTGCAATGGATAATCCAAACCTCGTGAAAATGCTCCAATAAGGATCTTACTTATTTGATGATCATGAGCATCTACCTTGATTTCTTATCTTTCTTTCCAAGATATTAATAACATTAAGATTGTATCCTTCAATAATAACATTTCTTATGCCACATCGTATTGCACAACGCACCCATATAAGAAGAGCCCTAGTTCAATTCATAGGGGCGAAGTGCTCTGAATATTATCTCTTGCGAGTGCAATGGTGTGGACAAATTGATCTCTAATGATGAATCTAATGCCACATTTACCATTAGATCTTGCCGCATCATCAAATTTTAATTTGTTTAAATCCGCTCCTATGTTTTTTCTATTTTACTTTAATTTGAGACTTATTAGGCTTCTTTGGTTGCTATAATTTGTCAATATTTCAAATCCTAATACTAGAGGCAATATCAGATCTTTTGTTCACTTCCTTTCATATGTATTGTTAGTTTGAGCTTGTTCAGCTTAATCACTCCTGTGTTTTCTGAGCATTACAGGAATAGTTTAAAAATCTAAGAGAACCGCTTCAAGTTACAGAACAAGGTAAAGACTAGCTTTGAGCCTTGCGAAGACAGAGAGTATCGCTAAGACAGTCTCAACCAAGAGTGAAGAAAAGAAATCAACTCAGAAGTGAAGTGAAGTCCGTTGAAGGAGAAAGACTAGTGTAGTGCATAAAGAGTCGTTGCGAGCTAGTGAATCCTTTGCTTCAACACAAGTGAAGTGAAGAAGTCCCAGGTGGATTCCATGCACCAACGTGTAGGGTATTCAGGCGCAACTAATGGGAATGTCGAGAAGCTAAGGATGGGTGAAGAATGTGTTTCTTACCGTGGATAGCGAGGGACGAGGATCGCCATGCTGGATGAATAAAAGGCTTGCGAGTGGTGTGGGATGGATTGCCAGCGCGGAAGAAGTTTGTTACAAGTTTGTTACTCAAGAAAAGCAGAAGCGTGTGGAATTTGTGGTGCTCCTTGGTGGATCAATGCACGGATTGCCAACGTGGACCTTTGTTACAATATGTAATAGAATTCTTTTCTTGGGGAATAAGTTTAGGAAGTTCTATATATATGCGAGGCAGATGAATTGTTAATGCACGAGCTTCAGAACCTCATTGAGTGAGAAAGAGTCTAGTGAAGCTTAGGAGAAGAAGCCCAAGATAGAAACACAACATGATTCGAAAACATGGGAGTTAGTATAGTTAAGTGGTTAGGGAAGATCACGACAGGACTAAAAAGATGAGAGGTGAGTACGATTGAGTGCTTAGGGTGGAAAGCTAGTGATCTCAGAGGGAGCAAGTGAGTCAATAACACCTTGAGAGTAGCAAGCTTGTATTTGGGCTGAAGTGCGATTGTACGGAGTGGAGAGAGTGAGCGATTGTAATCTTCATTTGATATAATCAATATAGTGGTGAGTTTCATCCCAGGCTTGAGTTAAGCCAAGGGTTCTCACCTCACCAAATCTCTGTGCAAATTGAGCTGAACTTTAAATCTAACAATCTAAACTTCTTATTGTGGCAAAGTCCCTAATCTCTACATATAAACACACTTGCTAGTCGCTTGTTGTGTTTACAAAGGGAATTAGACTCGCTTTGTGTGTTTTCCCATTTCCGCATCTTAAAAACACTTAAGCTAGTCTATCGAGCTACTCTTCTATAAAGAGCTAGTCCATCTAACTTACTCTATTAAGTATTCAGCAGTAATTCATTTACATATATTCTCACTTTGTTGAATACGATCCTTGTACACTAACTTACTATTTTTTGTGCATTGGATTTAGAGTAAGTATGACATTATCGATCATATCTAATCACACTCGCTTTATCTAACTCGATCCTCACATTCACAAAATCCATATGTATAAAAAAATTCGACGAGCCTATTTATTCTACCAGATGATACATAATTTGTTAAAGTTTTCTTTGCTATGCATTCCTTTCACATTTTATAAAAGTATTAGGAGTTGGCAACTTAATTTGTAGAAATGATTGAACTTGGTTGATTAAACGAAGGATATACTCATAATCAATAAGAAAAGTGATCACTATGTTCATTTTGTTATTTATATAATAAGCATTGATCTGGTACTCTACGTAAATGTCTATTTAGACGCTTTCTAGTTAGAAACGCATCATTATAGGCTATCTAGAGAAAATTTTATTTTTCTTGAAGATTTTTATTCCATATCCAAGATAAGGTATTTTGACTCTGGATTATGACGGAGAAGTTACTATTGATAGCCTCTTTCCAAATAACCCTATCGGGAAAATTATTTCTAGGTAAGTTTATTTTAGTAATCTCTCAATTTATAAGATTAGGTATCACTTGTTGTAATCAAGTAATGTTGCAATTATTACTGTTATCAATGTAGGACGAAACCCAATCATCATTACATGTATAGTTATGAGTAACACCTAATGTAGTTTTACCAACATGCCAGGCCAAATTTGTTTTAAATCGACGAGATCTTTGGACATAATTCTTAAGGGAATTCCAAAAAGGGTAAGGTTCAGGTGGGAAACTAATTCCTTGTGAGAAATGAGAATAAATCCTAAAATATTTGACGATTTCATTATGGCAACCAAAAAACAAATATCAAAATGAAAGGCTTTCTCTATTCCCAAGTAGGTAGAACATTACTTTTACAACCAAACCTCGGCTCTAAAGTAAATTACCTAACACAATGTCTTCTCTTCCGTTTGGTGTTTGTAAGAAAATATATGATATAAATAAAAAAGTTTGGAACGATTATAATCACAATTTCCACCGCATTTCGAGTTAGAAAAAAATTGCAAACCTAAAAATGAAGGAGTCTTGGGTATTCTCCTTGCTCATGAGAAAAACAAGGAATTAAATGACATTAGTATGGTGGTTTTTAACTTCACAAGATAAAGTATGGTCCAAATCATTAGAGAATTACCGAAGAAATAATAACATTTTAGAAAGTGAAAAGCACCCTAAACAATCATGGCAATTTAATACATTGGTGTATCTTATTCCTAAATTTAAAAATGATATTAGACGGATCATTGGGAATGAAGACAGAATTAAATATTGTAAAGATTGATGGTTATCATATATGGTTTTAGAGAACTTTGTGGACAATAATGACAACTAGGAAACAATGAGCAATTACCTTAGCCCTGATAAATCTCGGAACATAAATTAACTTTCTATTATTTCCATTATAAAACCCGGGTTTTCTAACACCAAAGATTACTTATCTGGGAAAATAAAACCTCTAGAGTATTCTCTACTCAAACAACCTTTGAAATGTGTCATCAGAAACGTCAAAAGGTTGACTTTACACACCTTCCTTTTTTGGAAAAAACATCTTTCGCCTAAAATTAATAATTTTATGTGAAAAGCATGTTCGGAATCTCCCAATCTGGGCAAGACTAATTCACTATTTTCACAAAGTAGTTGATCAATGCTCTTTATGTGAAGAGGAAAATGAAAACAATGCACCTTTTCTTTAACTATTCCTTTACAACAAGAATATTCAATAGATTTAATGGAGTGATTTCCACTCCGTACTTCTTTATGGTTCTAGGATATTCTATTACTTAAATAACTAACTTCTGCAATATGAACAATAAATTTGAAATTATTTTGTTTTATTGTGAATATATGGAGAATTAGATATGAAACGACATTTATAAAAACTTTGCTAACTAAGGAAGAAAAAAGTAATCATACCATTACAACATTTGTATACCAATTTAATACTTGGAAAAGTAAAAAATATTTGGCGCCACTCACTAAATTCTTAAAAATTAGACTATCACTAAAAATGGGAGGAAGACAAATAAAAATATTGGTTGGAAAAACCTAGGCTTAAATTGTATCAAAATTAAATTTTATGGCCCTGTTGGTAAAAATAATATGGCTTCTGTATGATATATCATCCAAGACCGTCTTGGTAAAACTATGTTAGCTGCTAGAATTGATGATCATGTTGCTTCTGTTTTGGTGTGTGGATCGTGAAGAACTTAGTCTAACTAAAGATATAATCTTTTGTGCGGAATATAAGACTAAGAACGAACAAACACTTCAATTCCAAAACGTTGTTGATTTGATTTCTTGTGAGACTTACAACTACTAGGCGAAAACACAGTTCTTAGTTTCTCTCAACTCTCCTAGATATTGCCTAAGCTCTAAATCAAGATGAACTCTTTCTCTCTAGTTCGACAACCAACCTTTAAAGATAAATGAACTAAGCTATTTATACTATGACATAATCATCAGGAACTAATTACCTAAAAGCAAGTAAATAATAATAAATAAAGTACTAAATCTAAACTAGCCGAATATAATGACAAACTAGATTCAACTGTTAAGATCTCGAATCTGGTAAATCTCTTGGCGAATCAACTCTTTCCTTCTTTATCTCTAGGAAGATTTCTTTCCATATATACGCACTTGGTCCCCTTGAATGTCTTCGGTCCCCTTGAGCGCGTCCTCTTTGTGTAGCATGTTATTTGTGCAGCTCAATCCTTCACTCTTATTTTTCGGTCCCCTTCAGTATCCCTGGGTTTCCTTGCTCCTAGTTAAGCGCCTTGAACGCTAGTCTTCTCGCTGAACTCGCTCTTGTATCTTCTTTTAAGCTCGTTGCTTTTCACCCTTAAACCTCTTAAGTAACTCAAAGGGCTATCTTTTGTTTGCAATATCTCACTCAATACACATATTAGTTCATAAGGTAGTTTCTTATCATTAAAACTAAAGCATTATCAGTTATACGAACTAAGGGGCTAGTTCATATAACCAATAATTTCCCCTTTTTAATGATAAAAAACTTAGAATCCTGGCATAGGCATACTATAGAGCTGAGAAAAAAAGTAGCTTTCAATTCTCCCTTAATCAATGAAAAAGTAATAAGCATCGCCCTTTAACTTCATATGGTCTAATTCCCCCTAAACTAAATAACTCCTATGCTTGTAATATTCCCCCATTTGACATCATGTAAAAAGGAATGCGCAATATTAATCAAGGGAACCTAATAGTAGCACATGTGTGCCTTCTAGAGGAATGAGTAAGTGATACGAAAGAAAACACAACAAGTGTAGCCCTATCTCAGTACGCACTAGAGCAAGCAGGTAAGTGAACCAAAGCAAGTACGATAGATATATAACAGCACACAAAAAAACAGTAAAAAAAATGACAAGAATTTTAGAGGAGCTTTGGATTTCTAAGGGGCCCTAAGGGGAACTGAGACAACAACTACTCCCAGTGGTATTCATCCTGACACTCATCCTTGCAACCCTCTTTCAGAGGCCCGATCATGAGCGCCTTGACATGATGAAGGTGTCAGTCGAGCATGCGCCTGGGCCCGGATAGATGCCGATTGGTCTGAAGTGCAACTTCCAAGGTGCGAAGCTGAATTTCCTCTGAGCTCATATTCGGCGACAACAACGACATGGGATCCTTCAAGGGGCTCTTGATTTGGTGAGGTATGGGTTCGGATTTGGGAGGGGCTGAGGTGTCGGGCTTGGGTTTGGGTTCGGGTTTAGGCTCAGTTCTGGAAGTGGAGCCAAGGAGCAGCTTCTCCACCGGCGCATCCATACTAACGTGTTTGAAAAGCTCACGCAGCCCAGTCTCAATGATAATACTCTCAGAGGGCATTTCTTTGATCGGCCTGTAGATCCCCAACTCGAGCATGAGCTTCTTGACGATGTGGGGGTAGGGAAGCGCGTGGTTGTTGTGCATCTTCACCGTCATCATGTGAGAGAGAATGAGGCGCGGCATGTCAATGAGACTTCCTTTGATGACTTCACGCAGTAGGCACGCATCAGCGATGGTGACGGTATCGCGCTTCTCTTGGCGAGGGATGACATTACGTAGCATGAAGTAATGGATGAGCTTTGTGCTGAAGCTCAGCATATGCGTCTTGATCTCCCTTGGACGCAGCTTCCCCACCAGCACATCCAGCGTCTCGCCCCTTCTAGAGGGCCAGTTTTTCTTTGGCAGAGACGCGTACCCTTCTCCCATTGGAAGATCGAACACCTTTGACATAAGCTTGACGTTCAGCGTCTTGGGCTCATCCCCCAATGGAATATGTTCCACATAATAGAGCTGGCCTGGGTTGGGGGTCATGACGGCGAATGCACAGTATAATTTTCTCACTTCTTCATATTCGACCGCGAACGGCTCTACCTCGAGCTCTAACCAACGAGCGCGCTCGAGAGAGGCGACTGCGGCGGCGACGTCGAACTCAGCAGGGTTGAGGCTAGACCAGAAGCCTTAGCCTATTATGAGAGGCTCGATGACGACGCGTGTCGAGATGTTTTTGAGCAGAGGGAGGCTGAGGGACTCGTCACTTTCAGGTGCGGCGATCTTCTCTTGGCGTTTTTGTGTGGTGGAGGAAGGTGTGATGGCTAAGGCTCATTTATGGGACGAATGAGGAGGCGCAGAAGGAGGAGAAGTGAGGGTAAGAGAAGTGGATGTGATTTCAGGATAGTGGTGGGTGGATTCATCATGTTTGGAGGCGGAGGGGGTGTGCTCGGTGGAGTCAGTGTTGGAGGCTTTAAGTTCTGTGGAGGAGACGAGGTGAATTAATGGAGTCGTTTGATCTTCCTCCATGGGGACTGGAGTCAGTGGAGGAGGCTTTAAGTTCTGTGGAGGAGACGGGGTGAATTAATGGAGTCGTTTGATCATCCTCCATGGGGACTGGAGATATGGGGTGAGCGGCAGGCGGTGGAGGTGGTGAGGATGAGGGCTAAGGACTGGGCACCTTTTCTGGTATGGGAGAGAGTGGCTTTGGAGGTGCTGAGTTGGGGAGGGCTGGAGTCGTGGAGGTAGAAGGTGGAACCGGAGTGGCGGCTTTGGAGCTCTCCATGAACTCTTAGAACTTAAGGAACGCAACCCATTTTTCAGCGTCGATGTGCACAGGGTTGGACATTTGTGTGTTTGAGGGAGTAGAATTTGTGGAGTAGAAAATGGGCGAGTGGTGAAGAGTTGCAGGGTATGAGCGGTGAGTGAAGGGGATCTGAATTTGGTCGAAGAGGCTATTTATGGAGAGTGGCGAACTGTCGAATCACAACGGCCTGATTTCAAATCTGGAACGGCGCCTCGTTTATCGCAGATGCAAGTGACCGTTGGTAGGTTGGCAAGTAATGAGTGCCTAGAAGATAGTCGATCGTTGAGACGCTCGGTCCCTAAAGTTCTATCGGTCCCTATACCCAGTTCCTGAACTTATCTGCGCTTCACTCTATTCTGGGTTAAACATCCCGAAGGACATGTTGTTTCAAGAAGTTGCGCTTGTGATCTCTTATACTTACTCGGTCCCCATACAATGACGTGTTGTGTCCCAGTTCCCATTCTCAATAGGATAATTCAACTCGCTTAAGCACATAATAATCTCTCACACACAAAGGGACATAAAAGCTCTTTTTAAAACAATAAATGCTAAGCATATATGGGTAGGCTTTTTGACATCTCAACGAATATTCCCAGTTGTGGCTTATATGGTCATAGGGAACGTAACATTGAGATCAAGGCTAAGGGACTGGCCTATAAGCACGAATCATATCTGGGGGGCTTGATTATGAGGGTAAGAAGCGATCAGCGTGCATATATATATAAGGGCTTGAAATGAATATCATGCAAATGGATCAAGTTTTAGCAAGCAATAATGCAATCCTAGAGAGGGCCTAACTAAGCATTTATCATTTAGCATCACACAAAGCATGCGAAGGACGAATACTCCTAAGAGTATAGGCTAGGTTCGTGCATGTATTAGTCCTAAGTTCCCAAGATTAAAAGGAGCACTGAATTTACACAAGATCAAAGGAAGAGGCTTACGTGGATGGAGATGCTTAATGAAAGAGGATCAAGCCCAAGTGAAGTCTGAGTTTGATAAGTGGTTCCTGGTTCAAGGCCTTGGTAAAGATGTCTGTTATTTGATCCTCGGTTATACAGTGGGTGAGCTCGATGTGCTTCATCTCCACATTATCTCAAAGGAAATGATGACGCACGTCAATGTGCTTGGTTCGAGAGTGGTGAACAGGATTCTTTGAGATATTGACCGCGCTTGTGTTGTCACACCTTATTTCAATTGAGCCCATCGAGATGCCGAAGTCAGTGATTTGTTGCTTGAGCCATAGGAGTTGAGTACAACAAGAAGCGGATGCTATGTATTCAGCCTCAGTGGTGGACACAGCTACTGAGTTCTGTTTGCGAGAGCCCCATGAGACAAGACAAGGGCCTAGGAATTGTACAATACCTGAGGGGCTCTTCCGATCAACGAGATAGCCTGCATAGTCAACATCTGTGTATACAACAAGGGTAAAATCGCAGTTCTTAGGGTACCATAAACAAAGATTATTAGTCACTTTTAGATAACGAAAGATACGCTTGATGGTGGCAACGTGCGACTCCCTTTGATCGGACTGCAAACGTGCACACAAACTCACTGCAAAAACGATATCAGGCCTAGAGGCGGTTAAGTACATTAAAGATCCTACCATACCTCTATAGAGTGTTTCATTTTCCTTGGGGCCGTTAAGGCCTGCGTCTAGCTTAGTGCTTGTGGACACTGGAGTGTGAAGGGGGTTTGCTATTATCCATCCCAAACTTCTTTATGATCTCCCTTAGGTACTTTTGTTGATGAATTTGAATGCCTTCAGCCTTTTGCACCACTTGCAGTCCAAGGAAGAAGTTGAGTTCCCCTATCATGCTCATGTTGAACTTGCTACTCATCACGTCTTTGAATTTCTCTACAAGCGACATGTTAGTGGAACCAAAAATAATATCGTCAACATATACCTGAACCACTAGGATGTCGCCTTTATGTTAGTGGATGAAGAGCATCTTGTTGATTGTACCCCTCTTGTAGTTGTTGGCGAGGAGGTACTCAGAGAGGCACTCATACCATGCTCTTGGTGCGCTTTAACTCATAGAGGGCCTTGTCCAGGAAATATACGTGCTCTGGGTGAGTCGAGTCTTCAAAACCTGGGGGCTGCTTCACGTACACTTCTTCATTGAGCACATCATTGAGTAAGGCCGTCTTCACATCCATTTGAAAGAGCTTGAAGTCCTTGTTCGAAGAAAAGGTAATAAGAAGTCGAATGGCCTCTAATCTGGCAACTGGAGCATAAGTCTCGTTATAATTGATCCCTTCTTGTTGATTATACCCCTGTGCTACTAAACGTTCTTTGTTTCTTACCACAACTCCTGAATTTTCGAGCTTGTTGCGAAAGACCCAACGAGTGCCTATGATGGTGTGATTGGAGGGCTTAGGAACAAGGCGCCAGACTTTGTTTCGCTCAAACTCATGAAGCTCTTCTTTGCATAGCAGCCACCCAATCAGGATCGAGGATGGATTCTTTGACATTCTTAGGCTCAGTGAGAAAGACGAAGGCGTTGAAGGCACAAAGACTGGTTTCCTCAGTTGTTTCATCAAGTGATTCAGCGAATGTCTCTGGAGGAGCTAGTCGAGCTACACAAGAGCGAGTGTGAATCCCAGAATGGACTGGGATGAGCATGTTCGTTGGAGGATGGTCACCTTGTTGTTGAAAAGCTCTAGTGGGAGGCTCTGTGTTCTGATCAAAGTTTAAGGTAGAAGGCCCTTTGTTATCGATGTCTGAGTCAAGGCCTGAGGGAACTGAGGCTATATAAGGAGGGGCGAGTGGATTTAAGGCTTTATGAGGAGGTGCTCGATCAATATCTGAAGAGGCTTCTAAGGGGGCGACTTTTGGAAATGGATCGGAGGTATTTGTCGAGGAAGTGAGGAAAGTGCTTTCATCAAACACTATGTGTATGCTCTCCTTGAAGGTTCTTGTTCTTTGGTTGAAAACCTTGTACTCTTTGATTGCTGGGACATAGCCAAGAAAGATGGCTTCATCACTTTGTGCATTAAACTTGCCTAAATTATCTTTCCCATTATTCAGCACGTAGCACTTGCATCCAAATATCCTGAAATGAGATATGCTTGGAGGATATCCCTTGATCAACTTGTAGGGAGTCTTGCCTAGCGAGGGGCGTAGAAGAGCTATGTTGGTGAAGTAACATGCAGTGTTCATCGCTTCAGCCCATAGAGAGGGAGTTACACCACTTTGAAGTAGCATGGTGCCTACCATCTCTACTAGCATTTGATTCTTTCTTTCAACCACTTCATTCTGTTGTGTTGTCCTAGGAGCTGAGAAGTTGTGAGCAATTCCTCTTTCAATGCAGTAGCTCAGCATCTCTCCATTCTTAAATTCAGTTCCATAATCAGATCTTATAGAGCGCACCTTCAGAGATAGAGAATTCTCGAGTAGGGCGACTAGCTCTATGAAGTGCGAGGAGGCTTGATCCTTGGAGCGCAGAAATAAGGTCCACGTGGACCTAGAGTAGTCATCAACGATCACAAATATGTAGTGTGCTCCACCAGGACTTTGAACGCGCATTGGGCCACAGAGTTCCATATGAAGAAGCTCAAGGGGCTTCTTTGTTGTGACGTTCTGCTTAGCTTTGAATGAGGTTCGGACTTGTTTGCCCTTAACACAATTAGCACATTGTGTCAAGTTGTCTATCTTGATAACAGGTAGACCACGAATTAGCTCCTTTGCACGCAACTTATGTAGAACATGAAGATTTACATGGCCTAGTCGTTGATGCCATAATTCTGTTTGATCTTTGATATTGGTGAGATAAAGGTGACCTTTTGGGATGAAGCTGGAGTCAAATATATAGGTGTTGTTGACTCGCTTCCCCCTTAGGATGATCTCCCCAATAGCATTTCGCACAAGGCACTTCGAGGTAGTGAAGGTCACTTTGTTTGGTCCCTCATCACAGAGTTGAGCTACTTTTAAGAGGTTGTAACAAAGGCTCTCCACAAAGTTCACCATCTGGATCTCTATCTTGTCATTTAGATGTACCTTTCCGTGTCCAGTGATTTCTCTAGCTCTCTTTTCTCCAAATGATACACTTCCATCATCATATACTTGAAAACTTCTTAATCTCTCCTTGTCTCCAGTCATGTGACATGAGCAGCCGCTATCTATGTACCATTTGCTCTCGCTACTCAAGTTTTCCTCAGAGGTAAGAGCCTTTGCGTTGGCCATGAGACATTTTCCTTGGAATCCTTCGTGAAGGTCAGCTTCATCATCTTCTTCTCCCCAAGCTGAGAAAAGTACCGTCTTCTCAGTGGCCTCTACCTTTGGGTTAGTGCACGTCTTGGCAAGATGTCCCTTCTCTTGGCAGTTATAGCATGTATACTCCTTGAGGTCGCGCTTGGCTGATGATGATGCTTCGCCTGGTCCAACTCTCTTCTTGAACCATTTCTTCACCATCTTAGTCATGAGGCGCGACTTCTGTATCATCGTCCTCATATTCTTCACCATCATTGATGTCCATCTTCTCAAGCACATTCGTGAGCTTCAGCGCTGTTCCAGTGGCTTATTTTACCTTTAACCCCTTTAGTGAATCAGTGTTCTCTTGGTCAAAGAACTTGCCAAATATGTCTACAACTGGAAATTTCTTGCAATCTGGCGACATGAGTGCGATTCGTCGAGTGAGCTCAAATTTATCGCTCATAGCGTAGATGACAGCCAGTGTCTTCTTAGAGGCTGGAATGGTTACACAAGAGGCCGTTAGCTTGTTGACCAGAATGCCAAAGTGCGATTGGCAGGCCGACACGCTTTCCCCAGGGAGTTGTTTGAAGGATTGAACCTCCCTTTGAAGCGTGAACTTTCTGGTGTCCTTCTGATCTTCGCTCCCTCTATGTATGGAGATGATAGCTTCCCACATGTCTTTGGTCGTTTGAATGCCAATGACCTTGTCAATGTCCGTGCGAGAGAGTCCACACAGAATCAGTTGTCCAGCTTTTGAATTCTTCTCCATCTTGGCGTAGTGCTCTAGTTGCCAACCCTTTCTTTCCTTCAGCTCTGGAAGCACTTCGTCTCCAAGTTCTATGATTTTCCAGCATTGGTAGTCTTGGGTTTGGATGAACTTTGTGTGAACTCCCATCCATCAATCAAGTTCTCCTTCTCGAAGCTGGTGAGGTTTGTTAAGGGACATGCCGAGGTTGAACTCTGAGTTCTTCATTGCCATAATGGAACTGGATCCTGCTCTGATACCAATTGTGGATCGTGAAGAACTTAGTCTAACTAAAGATATAATCTTTTGTGCGGAAATATAAGACTAAGAACAAAAAAACACTTCAATTCCAAAACGTTGTTGATTTGATTTCTTGTGAGACTTACAACTACTAGGCAAACACACAGTTCTTAGTTTCTCTCAACTCTCCTAGCTATTGCCTAAGCTCTAAATCAAGATGAACTCTTTCTCTCTAGTTCGACAACCAACCTTTAAAGATAAATGAACTAAGCTATTTATACTAAGGCATTATCACTGGGAACTAATTACCTAAAAGCAAGTAAATAATATATACAGGAACTAAATCTAAACTAGCCAAATATAATGACAAACTAGCTTCAACTGTTAAGATCTCAAATCTGGTAAATCTCTTGGCGAACCAACTCTTTCCTTCTTTAGCTCTAGGAAGATTTCTTTCCATATATACGCACTTGGTCCCTTGAATGTCTTCGGTCCCCTTGAACGTGTCCTCCTTGTGTAGCGTGTAATTTGTGCAGCTCAATCCTTCACTCTTATTGTTCGGTCCCCTTAAGTATCCCTCGATTCCCTTGCTCCTAGTTAAGCGCCTTGAGCTCTAGTCTACTCGCTAAACTCGCTCTTGTATCTTCTTTTAAGCTCGTTGCTTTTCATCCTTAAACCTCCTAAGTAACTCAAAGGCCTATCGATTTCCTGCGATATCTCACTCAATACACATATTAGTTCATAAGGTAGTTTTTATCATTAAAACTAAGGCATTATCACTTATACGAACTAAGGGGCTAGTTCATATAACCAACATGGTGATTGAGGCCCTGGTGGCCCTAATAGGGTTAGGACGGTAGTGGGTTTTGATAGTGTTGGTGTGGACGTGGAGGGAGATAATCTTATGCTTATTAATTCTTTAAATAACAGTTGGAAAGTTCCTTGGAAAATACATACTATTGTTTCAAAAATTCGTCATTTTGAACATTTTTTTAGTTTTGTGTTTTCAAGCATGTCAACAGGGATGAAAATGGAGACACAAACTTTGTTTCAAAGAGTGCTAATGGAAGGGAGAAACTCATAGAAGTGGATAATTTGACTGCAAAGAAGGGAGACTTGAGTGATCTCACTTTGAATTGTTTTCGTTTGAAGGCATTAGTGACCTCTGAGGAAGGTCTTTGTAATTTTGTCGAGATCATCAAGCGTGATGATTTAGGTCCGTCCTAATTTTAGGAAACCTTTGTATGGATTGTTAAAAGAATCTATAAGAAATAATATACAAGCATTGATATATACTTTTTCCCGATTATAATGACCAGGGCTCTGATTGTATAATGCACCTCCTCAAAGTGACAAGCCTCAAGCCTATTACAATATATATTGAGTAGCACTAGGTATAGCTGGCTATTCTAGTGCCTTCTAGGATAAGGAAAAAACCAATACAAGGAAAAATTAGGCAAAACATATTCATCATGTATATAACGACCACTATCCTCCCTCGACCTGAGTAGGAAAAATGCCGAGTCAGGATCACATGTCAACGAAGTGGGCCGTTGGTAAGGCCTTGGTGAGAATGTTCGCCTTTTGGAGTTGAGATGATATGAATGTCACTTGGAGAGATTTGTTGCAAACTCGTTCACGAACAAAGTGGTAGTATAGGCATAAGTGTTTGATCCAGTGGTGGAGAACCGGGTTAATGACTATATACGTGGCCCCCAAATTATCACACCAAAGTGTGATAGGTTGAGAAATACAGACACAAAGTTTTGCAAGAATGGATTAAATCCACAAGATTTCACATGTGGTGGTAGCCATAGCCCGATATTCGGTTTAGATGGAGGAACGGGACACCGTTGTTTGCTTATTGGAGGACCAAGATACTAGATTTGGTCTGAAGTAAATGAAATATGCACTCTTAAAGCGAAGGTAAGCCGGGTCACCCTCAAAGAGGGACAAGTTGTCTCCCTTCTCGGTTGAAATGAAGAACTTGTAGTCGGCCATGTCATTGAGGTAGTGAAGAACAAGTTTAACACCTTACCAATGACAATGAAGAGGAGAGTGCATATGTTTGCAAAGAATGTCGATGACATATGAGATATCTGGCCTAGTGAAGGAAAGATATTGAAGGCCTCCAACAACACTTTGATAACTATGAGAATCATTAAAGGGAGCACAATCCATAGTAGAAGACACAAATGTAGTGTCCATAGGCATAAGGTTGTGCTTGGAGTTACACATTTTGGCTTGGAAAACAAGATCACTTATGTATTTGGATTGGGTAAGGTGGAAACAAAAGGAGTCTGGATGAACTTCGATACCAAGGAAGTAGTTAAGAGGACCAAGGTGTTTCATCGGGAATGAATTAGGAGGAGAGATACTAAATGAATGATGAGGAAATGTTAGAAGATGTGGATAGGACCAAAGTATCATCTACATAAAGGAGGTCTTCCATGGAAAAATTTCAAAAGGGATGTGTCAGATTGAGAGGTATGGAACCCCATTGTAACAACATCGCTCAAATGGGAGAACTAAGCTTTCTAGTCTTGTTTAAGGCCATAAAGTGATTTATGAAGTTTGAAAATATGAGAAGGGTGTTGAGAATTTTAAAAACTAGAGGTTGGGTGATATAGACGTCCTCTATCAAGGTCCCGTGAAGAAAGACTTTGGGAATATTGAGTTGGCAAGCCACCCAACCATTCATAACGCAAGGGAGAAGCAAAGTCGAATGGTAGAAGGATTGACAACCGGGCCAAAAGTCTCATCATAATCAAGTCCAGGAATTTGATGGTAACTCTAGGAAACAAGACAAGCTTTTCAACGCTCAATGGAGCCTTCCGTATACCTCTTATTCTTGAAGATCCATTTGACGCCAAGAACGTTGGTGAAAGAGGATCCGGGCACAAGGGACCAGGTATTGGTTGTAAAGGCGGCCCGGATTTGGCTTCCATGGTAGCTCGCCATCCGGGAATTTTGACTACTTGGTTATAACAAGTGGGATAATCAGAAATGGATTGTTTATTGGAGTATGATGGTTTTCTCCAAGGGATGGTATGTACCATCGGTCCGGTGTTTGGGCTTGAAGGTGCTTGTTTAAGAACCAGTCACAATGTGAGATGGGTTAGGTTGATATTCTAGGTTTGGAATTAATGTAGGCAAGGACGGTGAACGATGTAACATTTGGGCGGGCATATCTGGTGATGTAGGAGCTTTTCCGTAAAGGCGAGGGTGTCAAATTTGGGCTTGCTGAACGATGACCCAAAGTGAGAGGAGTCTCATCTAAATTGGTCAAAATATGGTGGGCTGAGGTATGTGGATGTGTAGTGGGTTCCATGGAGAGTGATGGTAATAGATGCAAGGCTTGTAAAATAGCCATGGATGATGAAATGGGTGTAGATAGTAATGAGGGTTTGGAAAAAGGGAATGCAAGTTCATGGAGCCAGACAGCCCAAGAATTTTAGGTCTTCTTGGCCACCCAATCGTAGAAAAGATACCCCAAGTGGTGACTTGTATACCCCAACAAGAGTGTTGGAGTGGAGCAAAAGTCAAGTTTGTGGTTGAGATATAGACAAAGGTTGGGAAAACAAAGCCAACCGAAGACTCAAAGGAACGAGTAATCAGAGTGGTGGGGGTGGGGGGGGGGGGGGGGGGGTTAGAAGAGGACATCGTAAGGGGATTTTTTGTTGAGAATTGAACGGTTGAGTGTATAAACGGAGCCTCAAATGCACAGTCCCAAAAGGATAATAGTAAGGAAGCACATTTGAGAAGAGAGAGACCCATATCAATAATTCGATGGTATCGGGTTTCGACACTCCGAGTTCGTTGGTGTGAGTATGAAAATATGAGGCAGTGGTTGATTCCCATGGATTAAAGCATGGGTGAGAGGGGTTTAAATTCCATCCCATTGTCTGTTTATGTGTGAGAGATTTTTGTGGAGAAACATCTTGTAGGAAAGTTGTGTAATGTGATAACAAGTTATGACACCATAGATTTGGAAATCAAGGGAAATATACAAATGAAATTGGAATAATAATCAATAGTAGATAGGCATGACAATGTTTTTTCATGGACATGGTATGAGTCAGACCCCAAAAATCTAGAAATAAAAGGGAAATGGGATGGGTAGACTTACTAGGCCTTGGATGATGAGGCAATTGATGAGCCTTACCCCAACAAAAATCCATGAAATCTTCCAAATGGGCTTCAATATAGAGGAGCCATCACTATTTTGATTGAAGACTCGGAAAATAACTTGATGAGAAATATGACCAAGAAGAAAATGCCAAATGAAAGAGATGGCGCTTGTGGTGAAGTTGAGTTGTGGAGGCGAAGAAGGGGTGGTGACGGCCAAAAACACGTACAAGCCTTCCTTAACATGCCCCCGAATAAGTACCGCCTGAGTTGGGTAGCCTTCATAATGAAAAACGAAGGGTGAAACTCAAAAAACAATTGTTATCTTTGCAAAACCGATGATCGGATAATAAGTTGTTAGTAATGAAGGAGTATGAAGAAACTGTGTAAGGTAAAAGGACGAGGAGATGATATAAGGGTGGTGAAACTGTGAGATTGAAGTGGAACGGTAGAGACATCACCTAGAACCACTTGCCATGTATTCCTATCGACGGTCGGATTTGTTTAAGTTAGTCATGTCGGGGTAATGTGGTGTGTAGCCTCCGTATCCGGACACTATTGGGAACTGGATGTGTCGTTGGCTGGAATACTTAGTGGAGGCGGTGGTTGAATTACTTTGTCAAACCGGTGCCAAAAACGAATAGCGAAGTGGCCCGGTTTGGAGAATATTTGGAAGACCGATCTACCATGTGGGGCTCCCAAAAGAGTTGTACCGCCTCTTCCTTTGTTGGACTGATATTAGGAGTCGTTGTTGCTGAAATTTCTGCTTCCGATGAATTTGTCACCATTTCTACGGTTTTGGCAATCAATGACCTGTGCTTGAACCGATTTGGACAAGGACCCGTTTATAATCGCGATAACAAGTTGGTCATGGGTGGACCATTCATAAAGGGCCTTGATGCCGTCGTCGTTGGTGGCCGCTAGAGACGGCTTCGAACCATTGACAAAACCGTAGAGCTGGCATGCTTGAAGATATGGAGAAATCTAGATTTTACAGATTGGAAAATATGACTGGGAAAGATTCATGGTTATAAAGTGAGAAGATGATGGAATGTAAGGTGATGGAGATTGGATATAAGAAGCATTCGTGAGAGCGATTGCAGATGATGATTATATGGAGAAAAGGTAGGAGGCGGCGACCGTAAATTAAAAGAGGGATTTTTCAGGATTTTGGGATATGTGAGAGGCAGAGCTAAGGACATTTGTCTTTTGTGCTCTTATACCATTCTAAATTGTATAATGCATTTTCTCAAAGTGTTAAGCTCAAGCCTATTAGTGAGTAGCACTAGATATAGCTAGCTATTATAGAGCTAGCTATTATAGAGCCTTCTAAGATAAGGACAAAACCATTATAAGGAAAAACAAGGAACAACATATTCATCATATATATATATATAACGGTCACTGCAAGGAAATGTTGTTAAAAACCTTCTCATCTCTTACTATCATCCCACATTATTCCTCTTCCTAAAACTATTAGTTTTTAGTTAGTTATTTCGAGGAAAAATATTAAACTTCTAATTCAAAATGGATACCTGATTGGATGGTACTCATTTTAATACATAAAATTTTGTGCATTATCTGGATTATAAAATAAAATATTATACTTCTCATCAAAATTTAATAACTAATTGGTTGGTACTCATTTTAGTACATAATTAAAATTTCAGATTTGGTGCATTAGGTGATTATAAAATTAAGATGATTGTTGTTGACATATTTATCCATTTGCAGGACTTTCAATATGTTTAACTATGTTATACTTTTTAGAAAAGTTAATAAGATAGTTGATCTCTTACACATCTTCATCATTTCTCATTAGTTATTGAGCTCATTCTAGACCCTTATTTTATAGTCTCATCCATATAAATACTATTAGTTTAACCAATTTTTATTGATAAATCCAGAGATTTTTTTCCTTTATAAAGAAAATAGATTTTACTTTTATGATTGAATGCTTGATTGGCGTAATTTCTAAGCTATTTGGCTCTTGTTCGGTTATATTACTCCATCCGTCCTAAAATATAAGATCCATTGTTAAATTTGCACTATTCATTGTTAAAGCTAATTTTCTTAATTCTTGTTAGTGTATAAGGGAAAACATAGTCATATGTGATCTTGTTTAATTTGTCTCGATGAGTACTTTAACAATATCAAAATTTTATAATTTATAATAATAGAAATTTAGTGATATTAACGATACAAAACACACATCGGTAACGTGTACTTAATAATGTATCTTATATATTGGGCAAAGGGAGTATGTAAGTATTCGATTTTAAGAAAGTTAAGTAGCAAAAGTGTAATAATGAAAATTACAAATTTTGAGATTTGTAAAAATATTAAGTTAAATTTTAAAACCGATAGGTTAAATTTTATTTATAAAACTGGAAAGTAAAGCATACTATATTTAATATTTTATATTTATAATTTGAATAGTAAAGTTTGAATCTATAATTTTCCATATGTTAAGACTTTTGTAACAACATTGTCGATCATCAATTAATTTACTTTTGGTCCAAGATCTTTATGGTATTCGATCTTAACTAATATATATATATGATTTAATACCATGTAACTGATATTTTAACTTCCATTCAGCAGTGTTTCGATTGTGGACTCCTTTCTCTAAAATTGACAAAGGACACTTATCATATTTCCACTATATAGTTTAGCAATAATGTCATAGATAGTGGATTCGCAGTGGACACTGGCCGCTATTAGCTTACTAGTCACCTCTCTATTAGTTGGAGAAAATTATTTAAATATACTCCAATCATGAGAAGATATAAGTTTTTTTTTATGGTAAACTAATAGTCTAATATCCAAATCTTTCGTCGTATATTCAAGATTCATTTGTTATATAGCAATTACGATATATACGGCCACCACTCATATTATATGAAACAGTTGACTGTTTCACGATTATTTTTACTGTAACTAGACTTGTAACATGAGTGCGTTCGGGATGAACACGGCATGATCAGATTGGATTAATTTTTTTTTCACTTATGCAGGTCGGATTAAACACGCTCATATTTGTGTCCGTACCGGCAGGCGGGATGTCCAACATGTTGCCATTTATCCCATATTATCAAATTTACGAAAATCAAACTCAAATTGTATATAATCTCATCAAACCCACGACGAAACTACCAAATAACAAAGACTAAGTGAATGATTCAACTACCTAAACCACTTT
>NW_027367880.1:0-54122 GCF_046119375.1 Phyllobates terribilis | reverse complement strand
AATCCTAGCATGATAAAGAAGATTCAAAGAGAGTGAGATGCCAGCTCCTTTCATTCAGTCAGTAGCTTCAAACATTTCTGGACGTTTTTCAATGGCAAAAATCAATGAATATTGTAAATGCACAAACAGTAATATCTCCACATTGCAAGGTGCAATTCTGAAATTTTTTGCTTTTTCCTGCTAATCCTAGCAGGATAAAGAAGATTCAAAGAGAGTGAGATGCCAGCTCCTTTCATTCAGTCAGTAGCTTCAAACATTTCTGGTATATGAAAAACATGTTTTTCAATGGCAAAAATCAATGAATATTGTAAATGCACAAACAGTAATATCTCCACATTGCAAGGTGCAATTCTGAAATTTTTTGCTTTTTCCTGCTAATCCTAGCATGATAAAGAAGATTCAAAGAGAGTGAGATGCCAGCTCCTTTCATTCAGTCAGTAGCTTCAAACATTTCTGGTATATGAAAAACATGTTTTTCAATGGCAAAAATCAATGAATATTGTAAATGCACAAACAGTAATATCTCCACATTGCAAGGTGCAATTCTGAAATTTTTTGCTTTTTCCTGCTAATCCTAGCATGATAAAGAAGATTCAAAGAGAGTGAGATGCCAGCTCCTTTCATTCAGTCAGTAGCTTCAAACATTTCTGGACGTTTTTCAATGGCAAAAATCAATGAATATTGTAAATGCACAAACAGTAATATCTCCACATTGCAAGGTGCAATTCTGAAATTTTTTGCTTTTTCCTGCTAATCCTAGCATGATAAAGAAGATTCAAAGAGAGTGAGATGCCAGCTCCTTTCATTCAGTCAGTAGCTTCAAACATTTCTGGACGTTTTTCAATGGCAAAAATCAATGAATATTGTAAATGCACAAACAGTAATATCTCCACATTGCAAGGTGCAATTCTGAAATTTTTTGCTTTTTCCTGCTAATCCTAGCAGGATAAAGAAGATTCAAAGAGAGTGAGATGCCAGCTCCTTTCATTCAGTCAGTAGCTTCAAACATTTCTGGTATATGAAAAACATGTTTTTCAATGGCAAAAATCAATGAATATTGTAAATGCACAAACAGTAATATCTCCACATTGCAAGGTGCAATTCTGAAATTTTTTGCTTTTTCCTGCTAATCCTAGCATGATAAAGAAGATTCAAAGAGAGTGAGATGCCAGCTCCTTTCATTCAGTCAGTAGCTTCAAACATTTCTGGACGTTTTTCAATGGCAAAAATCAATGAATATTGTAAATGCACAAACAGTAATATCTCCACATTGCAAGGTGCAATTCTGAAATTTTTAGCTTTTTCCTGCTAATCCTAGATTGATAAAGAAGATTCAGAGAGAGATGCCAGCTCCTTTCATTCAGTCAGTAGCTTCAAACATTTCTGGTATATGAAAAACATGTTTTTCAATGGCAAAAATCAATGAATATTGTAAATGCACAAACAGTAATATCTCCACATTGCAAGGTGCAATTCTGAAATTTTAAGCTTTTTCCTGCTAATCCTAGATTGATAAAGAAGATTCAGAGAGAGATGCCAGCTCCTTTCATTCAGTCAGTAGCTTCAAACATTTCTGGTATATGAAAAACATGTTTTTCAATGGCAAAAATCAATGAATATTGTAAATGCACAAACAGTAATATCTCCACATTGCAAGGTGCAATTCTGAAATTTTTTGCTTTTTCCTGCTAATCCTAGCATGATAAAAAAGATTCAAAGAGAGTGAGATGCCAGCTCCTTTCATTCAGTCAGTAGCTTCAAACATTTCTGGACGTTTTTCAATGGCAAAAATCAATGAATATTGTAAATGCACAAACAGTAATATCTCCACATTGCAAGGTGCAATTCTGAAATTTTTTGCTTTTTCCTGTTAATCCTAGCATGATAAAGAAGATTCAAAGAGAGTGAGATGCCAGCTCCTTTCATTCAGTCAGTAGCTTCAAACATTTCTGGTATATGAAAAACATGTTTTTCAATGGCAAAAATCAATGAATATTGTAAATGCACAAACAGTAATATCTCCACATTGCAAGGTGCAATTCTGAAATTTTTTGCTTTTTCCTGCTAATCCTAGCATGATAAAGAAGATTCAAAGAGAGTGAGATTCCAGCTCCTTTCATTCAGTCAGTAGCTTCAAACATTTCTGGTATATGAAAAACATGTTTTTCAATGGCAAAAATCAATGAATATTGTAAATGCACAAACAGTAATATCTCCACATTGCAAGGTGCAATTCTGAAATTTTTTGCTTTTTCCTGCTAATCCTAGCAGGATAAAGAAGATTCAAAGAGAGTGAGATGCCAGCTCCTTTCATTCAGTCAGTAGCTTCAAACATTTCTGGACGTTTTTCAATGGCAAAAATCAATGAATATTGTAAATGCACAAACAGTAATATCTCCACATTGCAAGGTGCAATTCTGAAATTTTTTGCTTTTTCCTGCTAATCCTAGCAGGATAAAGAAGATTCAAAGAGAGTGAGATGCCAGCTCCTTTCATTCAGTCAGTAGCTTCAAACATTTCTGGTATATGAAAAACATGTTTTTCAATGGCAAAAATCAATGAATATTGTAAATGCACAAACAGTAATATCTCCACATTGCAAGGTGCAATTCTGAAATTTTTTGCTTTTTCCTGCTAATCCTAGCATGATAAAGAAGATTCAAAGAGAGTGAGATGCCAGCTCCTTTCATTCAGTCAGTAGCTTCAAACATTTCTGGTATATGAAAAACATGTTTTTCAATGGCAAAAATCAATGAATATTGTAAATGCACAAACAGTAATATTTCCACATTGCAAGGTGCAATTCTGAAATTTTTTGCTTTTTCCTGCTAATCCTAGCATGATAAAGAAGATTCAAAGAGAGTGAGATGCCAGCTTCTTTCATTCAGTCAGTAGCTTCAAACATTTCTGGACGTTTTTCAATGGCAAAAATCAATGAATATTGTAAATGCACAAACAGTAATATCTCCACATTGCAAGGTGCAATTCTGAAATTTTTTGCTTTTTCCTGTTAATCCTAGCATGATAAAGAAGATTCAAAGAGAGTGAGATGCCAGCTCCTTTCATTCACTCAGTAGCTTCAAACATTTCTGGTATATGAATAACATGATGTTTTTCAATGGCAAAAATCAATGAATATTGTAAATGCACAAACAGTAATATCTCCACATTGCAAGGTGCAATTCTGAAATTTTTTGCTTTTTCCTGCTAATCCTAGCATGATAAAGAAGATTCAAAGAGAGTGAGATGCCAGCTCCTTTCATTCAGTCAGTAGCTTCAAACATTTCTGGTATATGAAAAACATGTTTTTCAATGGCAAAAATCAATGAATATTGTAAATGCACAAACAGTAATATCTCCACATTGCAAGGTGCAATTCTGAAATTTTTTGCTTTTTCCTGCTAATCCTAGCATGATAAAGAAGATTCAAAGAGAGTGAGATGCCAGCTCCTTTCATTCAGTCAGTAGCTTCAAACATTTCTGGTATATGAAAAACATGTTTTTCAATGGCAAAAATCAATGAATATTGTAAATGCACAAACAGTAATATCTCCACATTGCAAGGTGCAATTCTGAAATTTTTTGCTTTTTCCTGCTAATCCTAGCATGATAAAGAAGATTCAAAGAGAGTGAGATGCCAGCTCCTTTCATTCAGTCAGTAGCTTCAAACATTTCTGGTATATGAAAAACATGTTTTTCAATGGCAAAAATCAATGAATATTGTAAATGCACAAACAGTAATATTTCCACATTGCAAGGTGCAATTCTGAAATTTTTTGCTTTTTCCTGCTAATCCTAGCATGATAAAGAAGATTCAAAGAGAGTGAGATGCCAGCTCCTTTCATTCAGTCAGTAGCTTCAAACATTTCTGGACGTTTTTCAATGGCAAAAATCAATGAATATTGTAAATGCACAAACAGTAATATCTCCACATTGCAAGGTGCAATTCTGAAATTTTTTGCTTTTTCCTGTTAATCCTAGCATGATAAAGAAGATTCAAAGAGAGTGAGATGCCAGCTCCTTTCATTCAGTCAGTAGCTTCAAACATTTCTGGTATATGAATAACATGATGTTTTTCAATGGCAAAAATCAATGAATATTGTAAATGCACAAACAGTAATATCTCCACATTGCAAGGTGCAATTCTGAAATTTTTTGCTTTTTCCTGCTAATCCTAGCATGATAAAGAAGATTCAAAGAGAGTGAGATGCCAGCTCCTTTCATTCAGTCAGTAGCTTCAAACATTTCTGGACGTTTTTCAATGGCAAAAATCAATGAATATTGTAAATGCACAAACAGTAATATCTCCACATTGCAAGGTGCAATTCTGAAATTTTTTGCTTTTTCCTGCTAATCCTAGCATGATAAAGAAGATTCAAAGAGAGTGAGATGCCAGCTCCTTTCATTCAGTCAGTAGCTTCAAACATTTCTGGACGTTTTTCAATGGCAAAAATCAATGAATATTGTAAATGCACAAACAGTAATATCTCCACATTGCAAGGTGCAATTCTGAAATTTTTTGCTTTTTCCTGCTAATCCTAGCAGGATAAAGAAGATTCAAAGAGAGTGAGATGCCAGCTCCTTTCATTCAGTCAGTAGCTTCAAACATTTCTGGTATATGAAAAACATGTTTTTCAATGGCAAAAATCAATGAATATTGTAAATGCACAAACAGTAATATCTCCACATTGCAAGGTGCAATTCTGAAATTTTTTGCTTTTTCCTGCTAATCCTAGCATGATAAAGAAGATTCAAAGAGAGTGAGATGCCAGCTCCTTTCATTCAGTCAGTAGCTTCAAACATTTCTGGTATATGAAAAACATGTTTTTCAATGGCAAAAATCAATGAATATTGTAAATGCACAAACAGTAATATCTCCACATTGCAAGGTGCAATTCTGAAATTTTTTGCTTTTTCCTTCTAATCCTAGCATGATAAAGAAGATTCAAAGAGAGTGAGATGCCAGCTCCTTTCATTCAGTCAGTAGCTTCAAACATTTCTGGACGTTTTTCAATGGCAAAAATCAATGAATATTGTAAATGCACAAACAGTAATATCTCCACATTGCAAGGTGCAATTCTGAAATTTTTTGCTTTTTCCTGCTAATCCTAGCATGATAAAGAAGATTCAAAGAGAGTGAGATGCCAGCTCCTTTCATTCAGTCAGTAGCTTCAAACATTTCTGGACGTTTTTCAATGGCAAAAATCAATGAATATTGTAAATGCACAAACAGTAATATCTCCACATTGCAAGGTGCAATTCTGAAATTTTTTGCTTTTTCCTGCTAATCCTAGCAGGATAAAGAAGATTCAAAGAGAGTGAGATGCCAGCTCCTTTCATTCAGTCAGTAGCTTCAAACATTTCTGGTATATGAAAAACATGTTTTTCAATGGCAAAAATCAATGAATATTGTAAATGCACAAACAGTAATATCTCCACATTGCAAGGTGCAATTCTGAAATTTTTTGCTTTTTCCTGCTAATCCTAGCATGATAAAGAAGATTCAAAGAGAGTGAGATGCCAGCTCCTTTCATTCAGTCAGTAGCTTCAAACATTTCTGGACGTTTTTCAATGGCAAAAATCAATGAATATTGTAAATGCACAAACAGTAATATCTCCACATTGCAAGGTGCAATTCTGAAATTTTTAGCTTTTTCCTGCTAATCCTAGATTGATAAAGAAGATTCAGAGAGAGATGCCAGCTCCTTTCATTCAGTCAGTAGCTTCAAACATTTCTGGTATATGAAAAACATGTTTTTCAATGGCAAAAATCAATGAATATTGTAAATGCACAAACAGTAATATCTCCACATTGCAAGGTGCAATTCTGAAATTTTAAGCTTTTTCCTGCTAATCCTAGATTGATAAAGAAGATTCAGAGAGAGATGCCAGCTCCTTTCATTCAGTCAGTAGCTTCAAACATTTCTGGTATATGAAAAACATGTTTTTCAATGGCAAAAATCAATGAATATTGTAAATGCACAAACAGTAATATCTCCACATTGCAAGGTGCAATTCTGAAATTTTTTGCTTTTTCCTGCTAATCCTAGCATGATAAAAAAGATTCAAAGAGAGTGAGATGCCAGCTCCTTTCATTCAGTCAGTAGCTTCAAACATTTCTGGACGTTTTTCAATGGCAAAAATCAATGAATATTGTAAATGCACAAACAGTAATATCTCCACATTGCAAGGTGCAATTCTGAAATTTTTTGCTTTTTCCTGTTAATCCTAGCATGATAAAGAAGATTCAAAGAGAGTGAGATGCCAGCTCCTTTCATTCAGTCAGTAGCTTCAAACATTTCTGGTATATGAAAAACATGTTTTTCAATGGCAAAAATCAATGAATATTGTAAATGCACAAACAGTAATATCTCCACATTGCAAGGTGCAATTCTGAAATTTTTTGCTTTTTCCTGCTAATCCTAGCATGATAAAGAAGATTCAAAGAGAGTGAGATTCCAGCTCCTTTCATTCAGTCAGTAGCTTCAAACATTTCTGGTATATGAAAAACATGTTTTTCAATGGCAAAAATCAATGAATATTGTAAATGCACAAACAGTAATATCTCCACATTGCAAAGTGCAATTCTGAAATTTTTTGCTTTTTCCTGCTAATCCTAGCATGATAAAGAAGATTCAAAGAGAGTGAGATGCCAGCTCCTTTCATTCAGTCAGTAGCTTCAAACATTTCTGGTATATGAAAAACATGTTTTTCAATGGCAAAAATCAATGAATATTGTAAATGCACAAACAGTAATATCTCCACATTGCAAGGTGCAATTCTGAAATTTTTTGCTTTTTCCTGCTAATCCTAGCATGATAAAGAAGATTCAAAGAGAGTGAGATGCCAGCTCCTTTCATTCAGTCAGTAGCTTCAAACATTTCTGGTATATGAAAAACATGTTTTTCAATGGCAAAAATCAATGAATATTGTAAATGCACAAACAGTAATATTTCCACATTGCAAGGTGCAATTCTGAAATTTTTTGCTTTTTCCTGCTAATCCTAGCATGATAAAGAAGATTCAAAGAGAGTGAGATGCCAGCTCCTTTCATTCAGTCAGTAGCTTCAAACATTTCTGGACGTTTTTCAATGGCAAAAATCAATGAATATTGTAAATGCACAAACAGTAATATCTCCACATTGCAAGGTGCAATTCTGAAATTTTTTGCTTTTTCCTGTTAATCCTAGCATGATAAAGAAGATTCAAAGAGAGTGAGATGCCAGCTCCTTTCATTCAGTCAGTAGCTTCAAACATTTCTGGTATATGAATAACATGATGTTTTTCAATGGCAAAAATCAATGAATATTGTAAATGCACAAACAGTAATATCTCCACATTGCAAGGTGCAATTCTGAAATTTTTTGCTTTTTCCTGCTAATCCTAGCATGATAAAGAAGATTCAGAGTGAGATGCCAGCTCCTTTCATTCAGTCAGTAGCTTCAAACATTTCTGGTATATGAAAAACATGTTTTTCAATGGCAAAAATCAATGAATATTGTAAATGCACAAACAGTAATATCTCCACATTGCAAGGTGCAATTCTGAAATTTTTTGCTTTTTCCTGCTAATCCTAGCATGATAAAGAAGATTCAAAGAGAGTGAGATGCCAGCTCCTTTCATTCAGTCAGTAGCTTCAAACATTTCTGGACGTTTTTCAATGGCAAAAATCAATGAATATTGTAAATGCACAAACAGTAATATCTCCACATTGCAAGGTGCAATTCTGAAATTTTTTGCTTTTTCCTGTTAATCCTAGCATGATAAAGAAGATTCAAAGAGAGTGAGATGCCAGCTCCTTTCATTCAGTCAGTAGCTTCAAACATTTCTGGTATATGAAAAACATGTTTTTCAAAGGCAAAAATCAATGAATATTGTAAATGCACAAACAGTAATATCTCCACATTGCAAGGTGCAATTCTGAAATTTTTTGCTTTTTCCTGCTAATCCTAGCATGATAAAGAAGATTCAAAGAGAGTGAGATGCCAGCTCCTTTCATTCAGTCAGTAGCTTCAAACATTTCTGGACGTTTTTCAATGGCAAAAATCAATGAATATTGTAAATGCACAAACAGTAATATCTCCACATTGCAAGGTGCAATTCTGAAATTTTTTGCTTTTTCCTGCTAATCCTAGCATGATAAAGAAGATTCAAAGAGAGTGAGATGCCAGCTCCTTTCATTCAGTCAGTAGCTTCAAACATTTCTGGACGTTTTTCAATGGCAAAAATCAATGAATATTGTAAATGCACAAACAGTAATATCTCCACATTGCAAGGTGCAATTCTGAAATTTTTTGCTTTTTCCTGCTAATCCTAGCATGATAAAGAAGATTCAAAGAGAGTGAGATGCCAGCTCCTTTCATTCAGTCAGTAGCTTCAAACATTTCTGGACGTTTTTCAATGGCAAAAATCAATGAATATTGTAAATGCACAAACAGTAATATCTCCACATTGCAAGGTGCAATTCTGAAATTTTTTGCTTTTTCCTGTTAATCCTAGCATGATAAAGAAGATTCAAAGAGAGTGAGATGCCAGCTCCTTTCATTCAGTCAGTAGCTTCAAACATTTCTGGTATATGAAAAACATGTTTTTCAATGGCAAAAATCAATGAATATTGTAAATGCACAAACAGTAATATCTCCACATTGCAAGGTGCAATTCTGAAATTTTTTGCTTTTTCCTGCTAATCCTAGCATGATAAAGAAGATTCAAAAAGAGTGAGATTCCAGCTCCTTTCATTCAGTCAGTAGCTTCAAACATTTCTGGTATATGAAAAACATGTTTTTCAATGGCAAAAATCAATGAATATTGTAAATGCACAAACAGTAATATCTCCACATTGCAAGGTGCAATTCTGAAATTTTTTGCTTTTTCCTGCTAATCCTAGCATGATAAAGAAGATTCAAAGAGAGTGAGATGCCAGCTCCTTTCATTCAGTCAGTAGCTTCAAACATTTCTGGTATATGAAAAACATGTTTTTCAATGGCAAAAATCAATGAATATTGTAAATGCACAAACAGTAATATCTCCACATTGCAAGGTGCAATTCTGAAATTTTTTGCTTTTTCCTGCTAATCCTAGCATGATAAAGAAGATTCAAAGAGAGTGAGATGCCAGCTCCTTTCATTCAGTCAGTAGCTTCAAACATTTCTGGTATATGAAAAACATGTTTTTCAATGGCAAAAATCAATGAATATTGTAAATGCACAAACAGTAATATCTCCACATTGCAAGGTGCAATTCTGAAATTTTTTGCTTTTTCCTGCTAATCCTAGCATGATAAAGAAGATTCAAAGAGAGTGAGATGCCAGCTCCTTTCATTCAGTCAGTAGCTTCAAACATTTCTGGTATATGAAAAACATGTTTTTCAATGGCAAAAATCAATGAATATTGTAAATGCACAAACAGTAATATTTCCACATTGCAAGGTGCAATTCTGAAATTTTTTGCTTTTTCCTGCTAATCCTAGCATGATAAAGAAGATTCAAAGAGAGTGAGATGCCAGCTCCTTTCATTCAGTCAGTAGCTTCAAACATTTCTGGACGTTTTTCAATGGCAAAAATCAATGAATATTGTAAATGCACAAACAGTAATATCTCCACATTGCAAGGTGCAATTCTGAAATTTTTTGCTTTTTCCTGTTAATCCTAGCATGATAAAGAAGATTCAAAGAGAGTGAGATGCCAGCTCCTTTCATTCAGTCAGTAGCTTCAAACATTTCTGGTATATGAATAACATGATGTTTTTCAATGGCAAAAATCAATGAATATTGTAAATGCACAAACAGTAATATCTCCACATTGCAAGGTGCAATTCTGAAATTTTTTGCTTTTTCCTGCTAATCCTAGCATGATAAAGAAGATTCAGAGTGAGATGCCAGCTCCTTTCATTCAGTCAGTAGCTTCAAACATTTCTGGTATATGAAAAACATGTTTTTCAATGGCAAAAATCAATGAATATTGTAAATGCACAAACAGTAATATCTCCACATTGCAAGGTGCAATTCTGAAATTTTTTGCTTTTTCCTGCTAATCCTAGCATGATAAAGAAGATTCAAAGATAGTGAGATGCCAGCTCCTTTCATTCAGTCAGTAGCTTCAAACATTTCTGGTATATGAATAACATGATGTTTTTCAATGGCAAAAATCAATGAATATTGTAAATGCACAAACAGTAATATCTCCACATTGCAAGGTGCAATTCTGAAATTTTTTGCTTTTTCCTGCTAATCCTAGCATGATAAAGAAGATTCAGTGTGAGATGCCAGCTCCTTTCATTCAGTCAGTAGCTTCAAACATTTCTGGTATATGAAAAACATGTTTTTCAATGGCAAAAATCAATGAATATTGTAAATGCACAAACAGTAATATCTCCACATTGCAAGGTGCAATTCTGAAATTTTTTGCTTTTTCCTGCTAATCCTAGCATGATAAAGAAGATTCAAAGAGAGTGAGATGCCAGCTCCTTTCATTCAGTCAGTAGCTTCAAACATTTCTGGACGTTTTTCAATGGCAAAAATCAATGAATATTGTAAATGCACAAACAGTAATATCTCCACATTGCAAGGTGCAATTCTGAAATTTTTTGCTTTTTCCTGCTAATCCTAGCATGATAAAGAAGATTCAAAGAGAGTGAGATGCCAGCTCCTTTCATTCAGTCAGTAGCTTCAAACATTTCTGGTATATGAAAAACATGTTTTTCAATGGCAAAAATCAATGAATATTGTAAATGCACAAACAGTAATATCTCCACATTGCAAGGTGCAATTCTGAAATTTTTTGCTTTTTCCTGCTAATCCTAGCATGATAAAGAAGATTCAAAGAGAGTGAGATGCCAGCTCCTTTCATTCAGTCAGTAGCTTCAAACATTTCTGGTATATGAAAAACATGTTTTTCAATGGCAAAAATCAATGAATATTGTAAATGCACAAACAGTAATATCTCCACATTGCAAGGTGCAATTCTGAAATTTTTTGCTTTTTCCTGCTGATCCTAGCATGATAAAGAAGATTCAAAGAGAGTGAGATGCCAGCTCCTTTCATTCAGTCAGTAGCTTCAAACATTTCTGGTATATGAAAAACATGTTTTTCAATGGCAAAAATCAATGAATATTGTAAATGCACAAACAGTAATATTTCCACATTGCAAGGTGCAATTCTGAAATTTTTTGCTTTTTCCTGCTAATCCTAGCATGATAAAGAAGATTCAAAGAGAGTGAGATGCCAGCTCCTTTCATTCAGTCAGTAGCTTCAAACATTTCTGGACGTTTTTCAATGGCAAAAATCAATGAATATTGTAAATGCACAAACAGTAATATCTCCACATTGCAAGGTGCAATTCTGAAATTTTTTGCTTTTTCCTGTTAATCCTAGCATGATAAAGAAGATTCAAAGAGAGTGAGATGCCAGCTCCTTTCATTCAGTCAGTAGCTTCAAACATTTCTGGTATATGAATAACATGATGTTTTTCAATGGCAAAAATCAATGAATATTGTAAATGCACAAACAGTAATATCTCCACATTGCAAGGTGCAATTCTGAAATTTTTTGCTTTTTCCTGCTAATCCTAGCATGATAAAGAAGATTCAGAGTGAGATGCCAGCTCCTTTCATTCAGTCAGTAGCTTCAAACATTTCTGGTATATGAAAAACATGTTTTTCAATGGCAAAAATCAATGAATATTGTAAATGCACAAACAGTAATATCTCCACATTGCAAGGTGCAATTCTGAAATTTTTTGCTTTTTCCTGCTAATCCTAGCATGATAAAGAAGATTCAAAGAGAGTGAGATGCCAGCTCCTTTCATTCAGTCAGTAGCTTCAAACATTTCTGGACGTTTTTCAATGGCAAAAATCAATGAATATTGTAAATGCACAAACAGTAATATCTCCACATTGCAAGGTGCAATTCTGAAATTTTTTGCTTTTTCCTGCTAATCCTAGCATGATAAAGAAGATTCAAAGAGAGTGAGATGCCAGCTCCTTTCATTCAGTCAGTAGCTTCAAACATTTCTGGACGTTTTTCAATGGCAAAAATCAATGAATATTGTAAATGCACAAACAGTAATATCTCCACATTGCAAGGTGCAATTCTGAAATTTTTTGCTTTTTCCTGCTAATCCTAGCATGATAAAGAAGATTCAAAGAGAGTGAGATGCCAGCTCCTTTCATTCAGTCAGTAGCTTCAAACATTTCTGGACGTTTTTCAATGGCAAAAATCAATGAATATTGTAAATGCACAAACAGTAATATCTCCACATTGCAAGGTGCAATTCTGAAATTTTTTGCTTTTTCCTGCTAATCCTAGCAGGATAAAGAAGATTCAAAGAGAGTGAGATGCCAGCTCCTTTCATTCAGTCAGTAGCTTCAAACATTTCTGGTATATGAAAAACATGTTTTTCAATGGCAAAAATCAATGAATATTGTAAATGCACAAACAGTAATATCTCCACATTGCAAGGTGCAATTCTGAAATTTTTTGCTTTTTCCTGCTAATCCTAGCATGATAAAGAAGATTCAGAGTGAGATGCCAGCTCCTTTCATTCAGTCAGTAGCTTCAAACATTTCTGGTATATGAAAAACATGTTTTTCAATGGCAAAAATCAATGAATATTGTAAATGCACAAACAGTAATATCTCCACATTGCAAGGTGCAATTCTGAAATTTTTTGCTTTTTCCTGCTAATCCTAGCATGATAAAGAAGATTCAAAGAGAGTGAGATGCCAGCTCCTTTCATTCAGTCAGTAGCTTCAAACATTTCTGGACGTTTTTCAATGGCAAAAATCAATGAATATTGTAAATGCACAAACAGTAATATCTCCACATTGCAAGGTGCAATTCTGAAATTTTTTGCTTTTTCCTGTTAATCCTAGCATGATAAAGAAGATTCAAAGAGAGTGAGATGCCAGCTCCTTTCATTCAGTCAGTAGCTTCAAACATTTCTGGTATATGAAAAACATGTTTTTCAATGGCAAAAATCAATGAATATTGTAAATGCACAAACAGTAATATCTCCACATTGCAAGGTGCAATTCTGAAATTTTTTGCTTTTTCCTACTAATCCTAGCATGATAAAGAAGATTCAAAGAGAGTGAGATTCCAGCTCCTTTCATTCAGTCAGTAGCTTCAAACATTTCTGGTATATGAAAAACATGTTTTTCAATGGCAAAAATCAATGAATATTGTAAATGCACAAACAGTAATATCTCCACATTGCAAGGTGCAATTCTGAAATTTTTTGCTTTTTCCTGCTAATCCTAGCATGATAAAGAAGATTCAAAGAGAGTGAGATGCCAGCTCCTTTCATTCAGTCAGTAGCTTCAAACATTTCTGGTATATGAAAAACATGTTTTTCAATGGCAAAAATCAATGAATATTGTAAATGCACAAACAGTAATATCTCCACATTGCAAGGTGCAATTCTGAAATTTTTTGCTTTTTCCTGCTAATCCTAGCATGATAAAGAAGATTCAAAGAGAGTGAGATGCCAGCTCCTTTCATTCAGTCAGTAGCTTCAAACATTTCTGGTATATGAAAAACATGTTTTTCAATGGCAAAAATCAATGAATATTGTAAATGCACAAACAGTAATATTTCCACATTGCAAGGTGCAATTCTGAATTTTTTTGCTTTTTCCTGCTAATCCTAGCATGATAAAGAAGATTCAAAGAGAGTGAGATGCCAGCTCCTTTCATTCAGTCAGTAGCTTCAAATATTTCTGGACGTTTTTCAATGGCAAAAATCAATGAATATTGTAAATGCACAAACAGTAATATCTCCACATTGCAAGGTGCAATTCTGAAATTTTTTGCTTTTTCCTGTTAATCCTAGCATGATAAAGAAGATTCAAAGAGAGTGAGATGCCAGCTCCTTTCATTCAGTCAGTAGCTTCAAACATTTCTGGTATATGAATAACATGATGTTTTTCAATGGCAAAAATCAATGAATATTGTAAATGCACAAACAGTAATATCTCCACATTGCAAGGTGCAATTCTGAAATTTTTTGCTTTTTCCTGCTAATCCTAGCATGATAAAGAAGATTCAGAGTGAGATGCCAGCTCCTTTCATTCAGTCAGTAGCTTCAAACATTTCTGGTATATGAAAAACATGTTTTTCAATGGCAAAAATCAATGAATATTGTAAATGCACAAACAGTAATATCTCCACATTGCAAGGTGCAATTCTGAAATTTTTTGCTTTTTCCTGCTAATCCTAGCATGATAAAGAAGATTCAAAGAGAGTGAGATGCCAGCTCCTTTCATTCAGTCAGTAGCTTCAAACATTTCTGGACGTTTTTCAATGGCAAAAATCAATGAATATTGTAAATGCACAAACAGTAATAACTCCACATTGCAAGGTGCAATTCTGAAATTTTTTGCTTTTTCCTGTTAATCCTAGCATGATAAAGAAGATTCAAAGAGAGTGAGATGCCAGCTCCTTTCATTCAGTCAGTAGCTTCAAACATTTCTGGTATATGAAAAACATGTTTTTCAATGGCAAAAATCAATGAATATTGTAAATGCACAAACAGTAATATCTCCACATTGCAAGGTGTAATTCTGAAATTTTTTGCTTTTTCCTGCTAATCCTAGCATGATAAAGAAGATTCAAAGAGAGTGAGATGCCAGCTCCTTTCATTCAGTCAGTAGCTTCAAACATTTCTGGACATTTTTCAATGGCAAAAATCAATGAATATTGTAAATGCACAAACAGTAATATCTCCACATTGCAAGGTGCAATTCTGAAATTTTTTGCTTTTTCCTGCTAATCCTAGCATGATAAAGAAGATTCAAAGAGAGTGAGATGCCAGCTCCTTTCATTCAGTCAGTAGCTTCAAACATTTCTGGACGTTTTTCAATGGCAAAAATCAATGAATATTGTAAATGCACAAACAGTAATATCTCCACATTGCAAGGTGCAATTCTGAAATTTTTTGCTTTTTCCTGCTAATCCTAGCAGGATAAAGAAGATTCAAAGAGAGTGAGATGCCAGCTCCTTTCATTCAGTCAGTAGCTTCAAACATTTCTGGTATATGAAAAACATGTTTTTCAATGGCAAAAATCAATGAATATTGTAAATGCACAAACAGTAATATCTCCACATTGCAAGGTGCAATTCTGAAATTTTTTGCTTTTTCCTGCTAATCCTAGCATGATAAAGAAGATTCAGAGTGAGATGCCAGCTCCTTTCATTCAGTCAGTAGCTTCAAACATTTCTGGTATATGAAAAACATGTTTTTCAATGGCAAAAATCAATGAATATTGTAAATGCACAAACAGTAATATCTCCACATTGCAAGGTGCAATTCTGAAATTTTTTGCTTTTTCCTGCTAATCCTAGCATGATAAAGAAGATTCAAAGAGAGTGAGATGCCAGCTCCTTTCATTCAGTCAGTAGCTTCAAACATTTCTGGACGTTTTTCAATGGCAAAAATCAATGAATATTGTAAATGCACAAACAGTAATATCTCCACATTGCAAGGTGCAATTCTGAAATTTTTTGCTTTTTCCTGCTAATCCTAGCATGATAAAGAAGATTCAAAGAGAGTGAGATGCCAGCTCCTTTCATTCAGTCAGTAGCTTCAAACATTTCTGGACGTTTTTCAATGGCAAAAATCAATGAATATTGTAAATGCACAAACAGTAATAACTCCACATTGCAAGGTGCAATTCTGAAATTTTTTGCTTTTTCCTGTTAATCCTAGCATGATAAAGAAGATTCAAAGAGAGTGAGATGCCAGCTCCTTTCATTCAGTCAGTAGCTTCAAACATTTCTGGTATATGAAAAACATGTTTTTCAATGGCAAAAATCAATGAATATTGTAAATGCACAAACAGTAATATCTCCACATTGCAAGGTGTAATTCTGAAATTTTTTGCTTTTTCCTGCTAATCCTAGCATGATAAAGAAGATTCAAAGAGAGTGAGATGCCAGCTCCTTTCATTCAGTCAGTAGCTTCAAACATTTCTGGACATTTTTCAATGGCAAAAATCAATGAATATTGTAAATGCACAAACAGTAATATCTCCACATTGCAAGGTGCAATTCTGAAATTTTTTGCTTTTTCCTGCTAATCCTAGCATGATAAAGAAGATTCAAAGAGAGTGAGATGCCAGCTCCTTTCATTCAGTCAGTAGCTTCAAACATTTCTGGACGTTTTTCAATGGCAAAAATCAATGAATATTGTAAATGCACAAACAGTAATATCTCCACATTGCAAGGTGCAATTCTGAAATTTTTTGCTTTTTCCTGCTAATCCTAGCAGGATAAAGAAGATTCAAAGAGAGTGAGATGCCAGCTCCTTTCATTCAGTCAGTAGCTTCAAACATTTCTGGTATATGAAAAACATGTTTTTCAATGGCAAAAATCAATGAATATTGTAAATGCACAAACAGTAATATCTCCACATTGCAAGGTGCAATTCTGAAATTTTTTGCTTTTTCCTGCTAATCCTAGCATGATAAAGAAGATTCAGAGTGAGATGCCAGCTCCTTTCATTCAGTCAGTAGCTTCAAACATTTCTGGTATATGAAAAACATGTTTTTCAATGGCAAAAATCAATGAATATTGTAAATGCACAAACAGTAATATCTCCACATTGCAAGGTGCAATTCTGAAATTTTTTGCTTTTTCCTGCTAATCCTAGCATGATAAAGAAGATTCAAAGAGAGTGAGATGCCAGCTCCTTTCATTCAGTCAGTAGCTTCAAACATTTCTGGACGTTTTTCAATGGCAAAAATCAATGAATATTGTAAATGCACAAACAGTAATATCTCCACATTGCAAGGTGCAATTCTGAAATTTTTTGCTTTTTCCTGTTAATCCTAGCATGATAAAGAAGATTCAAAGAGAGTGAGATGCCAGCTCCTTTCATTCAGTCAGTAGCTTCAAACATTTCTGGTATATGAAAAACATGTTTTTCAATGGCAAAAATCAATGAATATTGTAAATGCACAAACAGTAATATCTCCACATTGCAAGGTGCAATTCTGAAATTTTTTGCTTTTTCCTGTTAATCCTAGCATGATAAAGAAGATTCAAAGAGAGTGAGATGCCAGCTCCTTTCATTCAGTCAGTAGCTTCAAACATTTCTGGTATATGAAAAACATGTTTTTCAATGGCAAAAATCAATGAATATTGTAAATGCACAAACAGTAATATCTCCACATTGCAAGGTGCAATTCTGAAATTTTTTGCTTTTTCCTGCTAATCCTAGCATGATAAAGAAGATTCAAAGAGAGTGAGATGCCAGCTCCTTTCATTCAGTCAGTAGCTTCAAACATTTCTGGTATATGAAAAACATGTTTTTCAATGGCAAAAATCAATGAATATTGTAAATGCACAAACAGTAATATCTCCACATTGCAAGGTGCAATTCTGAAATTTTTTGCTTTTTCCTGCTAATCCTAGCATGATAAAGAAGATTCAAAGAGAGTGAGATGCCAGCTCCTTTCATTCAGTCAGTAGCTTCAAACATTTCTGGTATATGAAAAACATGTTTTTCAATGGCAAAAATCAATGAATATTGTAAATGCACAAACAGTAATATCTCCACATTGCAAGGTGCAATTCTGAAATTTTTTGCTTTTTCCTGCTAATCCTAGCATGATAAAGAAGATTCAAAGAGAGTGAGATGCCAGCTCCTTTCATTCAGTCAGTAGCTTCAAACATTTCTGGTATATGAAAAACATGTTTTTCAATGGAAAAATCAATGAATATTGTAAATGCACAAACAGTAATATTTCCACATTGCAAGGTGCAATTCTGAAATTTTTTGCTTTTTCCTGCTAATCCTAGCATGATAAAGAAGATTCAAAGAGAGTGAGATGCCAGCTCCTTTTATTCAGTCAGTAGCTTCAAACATTTCTGGACGTTTTTCAATGGCAAAAATCAATGAATATTGTAAATGCACAAACAGTAATATCTCCACATTGCAAGGTGCAATTCTGAAATTTTTTGCTTTTTCCTGTTAATCCTAGCATGATAAAGAAGATTCAAAGAGAGTGAGATGCCAGCTCCTTTCATTCAGTCAGTAGCTTCAAACATTTCTGGTATATGAATAACATGATGTTTTTCAATGGCAAAAATCAATGAATATTGTAAATGCACAAACAGTAATATCTCCACATTGCAAGGTGCAATTCTGAAATTTTTTGCTTTTTCCTGCTAATCCTAGCATGATAAAGAAGATTCAAAGAGAGTGAGATGCCAGCTCCTTTCATTCAGTCAGTAGCTTCAAACATTTCTGGACGTTTTTCAATGGCAAAAATCAATGAATATTGTAAATGCACAAACAGTAATATCTCCACATTGCAAGGTGCAATTCTGAAATTTTTTGCTTTTTCCTGTTAATCCTAGCATGATAAAGAAGATTCAAAGAGAGTGAGATGCCAGCTCCTTTCATTCAGTCAGTAGCTTCAAACATTTCTGGTATATGAAAAACATGTTTTTCAATGGCAAAAATCAATGAATATTGTAAATGCACAAACAGTAATATCTCCACATTGCAAGGTGCAATTCTGAAATTTTTTGCTTTTTCCTGCTAATCCTAGCATGATAAAGAAGATTCAAAGAGAGTGAGATTCCAGCTCCTTTCATTCAGTCAGTAGCTTCAAACATTTCTGGTATATGAAAAACATGTTTTTCAATGGCAAAAATCAATGAATATTGTAAATGCACAAACAGTAATATCTCCACATTGCAAGGTGCAATTCTGAAATTTTTTGCTTTTTCCTGCTAATCCTAGCATGATAAAGAAGATTCAAAGAGAGTGAGATGCCAGCTCCTTTCATTCAGTCAGTAGCTTCAAACATTTCTGGTATATGAAAGACATGTTTTTCAATGGCAAAAATCAATGAATATTGTAAATGCACAAACAGTAATATCTCCACATTGCAAGGTGCAATTCTGAAATTTTTTGCTTTTTCCTGCTAATCCTAGCATGATAAAGAAGATTCAGAGTGAGATGCCAGCTCCTTTCATTCAGTCAGTAGCTTCAAACATTTCTGGTATATGAAAAACATGTTTTTCAATGGCAAAAATCAATGAATATTGTAAATGCACAAACAGTAATATCTCCACATTGCAAGGTGCAATTCTGAAATTTTTTGCTTTGTCCTGCTAATCCTAGCATGATAAAGAAGATTCAAAGAGAGTGAGATGCCAGCTCCTTTCATTCAGTCAGTAGCTTCAAACATTTCTGGACGTTTTTCAATGGCAAAAATCAATGAATATTGTAAATGCACAAACAGTAATAACTCCACATTGCAAGGTGCAATTCTGAAATTTTTTGCTTTTTCCTGTTAATCCTAGCATGATAAAGAAGATTCAAAGAGAGTGAGATGCCAGCTCCTTTCATTCAGTCAGTAGCTTCAAACATTTCTGGTATATGAAAAACATGTTTTTCAATGGCAAAAATCAATGAATATTGTAAATGCACAAACAGTAATATCTCCACATTGCAAGGTGTAATTCTGAAATTTTTTGCTTTTTCCTGCTAATCCTAGCATGATAAAGAAGATTCAAAGAGAGTGAGATGCCAGCTCCTTTCATTCAGTCAGTAGCTTCAAACATTTCTGGACATTTTTCAATGGCAAAAATCAATGAATATTGTAAATGCACAAACAGTAATATCTCCACATTGCAAGGTGCAATTCTGAAATTTTTTGCTTTTTCCTGCTAATCCTAGCATGATAAAGAAGATTCAAAGAGAGTGAGATGCCAGCTCCTTTCATTCAGTCAGTAGCTTCAAACATTTCTGGACGTTTTACAATGGCAAAAATCAATGAATATTGTAAATGCACAAACAGTAATATCTCCACATTGCAAGGTGCAATTCTGAAATTTTTTGCTTTTTCCTGCTAATCCTAGCAGGATAAAGAAGATTCAAAGAGAGTGAGATGCCAGCTCCTTTCATTCAGTCAGTAGCTTCAAACATTTCTGGTATATGAAAAACATGTTTTTCAATGGCAAAAATCAATGAATATTGTAAATGCACAAACAGTAATATCTCCACATTGCAAGGTGCAATTCTGAAATTTTTTGCTTTTTCCTGCTAATCCTAGCATGATAAAGAAGATTCAGAGTGAGATGCCAGCTCCTTTCATTCAGTCAGTAGCTTCAAACATTTCTGGTATATGAAAAACATGTTTTTCAATGGCAAAAATCAATGAATATTGTAAATGCACAAACAGTAATATCTCCACATTGCAAGGTGCAATTCTGAAATTTTTTGCTTTTTCCTGCTAATCCTAGCATGATAAAGAAGATTCAAAGAGAGTGAGATGCCAGCTCCTTTCATTCAGTCAGTAGCTTCAAACATTTCTGGACGTTTTTCAATGGCAAAAATCAATGAATATTGTAAATGCACAAACAGTAATATCTCCACATTGCAAGGTGCAATTCTGAAATTTTTTGCTTTTTCCTGTTAATCCTAGCATGATAAAGAAGATTCAAAGAGAGTGAGATGCCAGCTCCTTTCATTCAGTCAGTAGCTTCAAACATTTCTGGTATATGAAAAACATGTTTTTCAATGGCAAAAATCAATGAATATTGTAAATGCACAAACAGTAATATCTCCACATTGCAAGGTGCAATTCTGAAATTTTTTGCTTTTTCCTGCTAATCCTAGCATGATAAAGAAGATTCAAAGAGAGTGAGATGCCAGCTCCTTTCATTCAGTCAGTAGCTTCAAACATTTCTGGTATATGAAAAACATGTTTTTCAATGGCAAAAATCAATGAATATTGTAAATGCACAAACAGTAATATCTCCACATTGCAAGGTGCAATTCTGAAATTTTTTGCTTTTTCCTGCTAATCCTAGCATGATAAAGAAGATTCAAAGAGAGTGAGATGCCAGCTCCTTTCATTCAGTCAGTAGCTTCAAACATTTCTGGTATATGAAAAACATGTTTTTCAATGGCAAAAATCAATGAATATTGTAAATGCACAAACAGTAATATCTCCACATTGCAAGGTGCAATTCTGAAATTTTTTGCTTTTTCCTGCTAATCCTAGCATGATAAAGAAGATTCAAAGAGAGTGAGATGCCAGCTCCTTTCATTCAGTCAGTAGCTTCAAACATTTCTGGTATATGAAAAACATGTTTTTCAATGGAAAAATCAATGAATATTGTAAATGCACAAACAGTAATATTTCCACATTGCAAGGTGCAATTCTGAAATTTTTTGCTTTTTCCTGCTAATCCTAGCATGATAAAGAAGATTCAAAGAGAGTGAGATGCCAGCTCCTTTTATTCAGTCAGTAGCTTCAAACATTTCTGGACGTTTTTCAATGGCAAAAATCAATGAATATTGTAAATGCACAAACAGTAATATCTCCACATTGCAAGGTGCAATTCTGAAATTTTTTGCTTTTTCCTGTTAATCCTAGCATGATAAAGAAGATTCAAAGAGAGTGAGATGCCAGCTCCTTTCATTCAGTCAGTAGCTTCAAACATTTCTGGTATATGAATAACATGATGTTTTTCAATGGCAAAAATCAATGAATATTGTAAATGCACAAACAGTAATATCTCCACATTGCAAGGTGCAATTCTGAAATTTTTTGCTTTTTCCTGCTAATCCTAGCATGATAAAGAAGATTCAAAGAGAGTGAGATGCCAGCTCCTTTCATTCAGTCAGTAGCTTCAAACATTTCTGGACGTTTTTCAATGGCAAAAATCAATGAATATTGTAAATGCACAAACAGTAATATCTCCACATTGCAAGGTGCAATTCTGAAATTTTTTGCTTTTTCCTGTTAATCCTAGCATGATAAAGAAGATTCAAAGAGAGTGAGATGCCAGCTCCTTTCATTCAGTCAGTAGCTTCAAACATTTCTGGTATATGAAAAACATGTTTTTCAATGGCAAAAATCAATGAATATTGTAAATGCACAAACAGTAATATCTCCACATTGCAAGGTGCAATTCTGAAATTTTTTGCTTTTTCCTGCTAATCCTAGCATGATAAAGAAGATTCAAAGAGAGTGAGATTCCAGCTCCTTTCATTCAGTCAGTAGCTTCAAACATTTCTGGTATATGAAAAACATGTTTTTCAATGGCAAAAATCAATGAATATTGTAAATGCACAAACAGTAATATCTCCACATTGCAAGGTGCAATTCTGAAATTTTTTGCTTTTTCCTGCTAATCCTAGCATGATAAAGAAGATTCAAAGAGAGTGAGATGCCAGCTCCTTTCATTCAGTCAGTAGCTTCAAACATTTCTGGTATATGAAAGACATGTTTTTCAATGGCAAAAATCAATGAATATTGTAAATGCACAAACAGTAATATCTCCACATTGCAAGGTGCAATTCTGAAATTTTTTGCTTTTTCCTGCTAATCCTAGCATGATAAAGAAGATTCAGAGTGAGATGCCAGCTCCTTTCATTCAGTCAGTAGCTTCAAACATTTCTGGTATATGAAAAACATGTTTTTCAATGGCAAAAATCAATGAATATTGTAAATGCACAAACAGTAATATCTCCACATTGCAAGGTGCAATTCTGAAATTTTTTGCTTTGTCCTGCTAATCCTAGCATGATAAAGAAGATTCAAAGAGAGTGAGATGCCAGCTCCTTTCATTCAGTCAGTAGCTTCAAACATTTCTGGACGTTTTTCAATGGCAAAAATCAATGAATATTGTAAATGCACAAACAGTAATAACTCCACATTGCAAGGTGCAATTCTGAAATTTTTTGCTTTTTCCTGTTAATCCTAGCATGATAAAGAAGATTCAAAGAGAGTGAGATGCCAGCTCCTTTCATTCAGTCAGTAGCTTCAAACATTTCTGGTATATGAAAAACATGTTTTTCAATGGCAAAAATCAATGAATATTGTAAATGCACAAACAGTAATATCTCCACATTGCAAGGTGTAATTCTGAAATTTTTTGCTTTTTCCTGCTAATCCTAGCATGATAAAGAAGATTCAAAGAGAGTGAGATGCCAGCTCCTTTCATTCAGTCAGTAGCTTCAAACATTTCTGGACATTTTTCAATGGCAAAAATCAATGAATATTGTAAATGCACAAACAGTAATATCTCCACATTGCAAGGTGCAATTCTGAAATTTTTTGCTTTTTCCTGCTAATCCTAGCATGATAAAGAAGATTCAAAGAGAGTGAGATGCCAGCTCCTTTCATTCAGTCAGTAGCTTCAAACATTTCTGGACGTTTTACAATGGCAAAAATCAATGAATATTGTAAATGCACAAACAGTAATATCTCCACATTGCAAGGTGCAATTCTGAAATTTTTTGCTTTTTCCTGCTAATCCTAGCAGGATAAAGAAGATTCAAAGAGAGTGAGATGCCAGCTCCTTTCATTCAGTCAGTAGCTTCAAACATTTCTGGTATATGAAAAACATGTTTTTCAATGGCAAAAATCAATGAATATTGTAAATGCACAAACAGTAATATCTCCACATTGCAAGGTGCAATTCTGAAATTTTTTGCTTTTTCCTGCTAATCCTAGCATGATAAAGAAGATTCAGAGTGAGATGCCAGCTCCTTTCATTCAGTCAGTAGCTTCAAACATTTCTGGTATATGAAAAACATGTTTTTCAATGGCAAAAATCAATGAATATTGTAAATGCACAAACAGTAATATCTCCACATTGCAAGGTGCAATTCTGAAATTTTTTGCTTTTTCCTGCTAATCCTAGCATGATAAAGAAGATTCAAAGAGAGTGAGATGCCAGCTCCTTTCATTCAGTCAGTAGCTTCAAACATTTCTGGACGTTTTTCAATGGCAAAAATCAATGAATATTGTAAATGCACAAACAGTAATATCTCCACATTGCAAGGTGCAATTCTGAAATTTTTTGCTTTTTCCTGTTAATCCTAGCATGATAAAGAAGATTCAAAGAGAGTGAGATGCCAGCTCCTTTCATTCAGTCAGTAGCTTCAAACATTTCTGGTATATGAAAAACATGTTTTTCAATGGCAAAAATCAATGAATATTGTAAATGCACAAACAGTAATATCTCCACATTGCAAGGTGCAATTCTGAAATTTTTTGCTTTTTCCTGTTAATCCTAGCATGATAAAGAAGATTCAAAGAGAGTGAGATGCCAGCTCCTTTCATTCAGTCAGTAGCTTCAAACATTTCTGGTATATGAAAAACATGTTTTTCAATGGCAAAAATCAATGAATATTGTAAATGCACAAACAGTAATATCTCCACATTGCAAGGTGCAATTCTGAAATTTTTTGCTTTTTCCTGCTAATCCTAGCATGATAAAGAAGATTCAAAGAGAGTGAGATGCCAGCTCCTTTCATTCAGTCAGTAGCTTCAAACATTTCTGGTATATGAAAAACATGTTTTTCAATGGCAAAAATCAATGAATATTGTAAATGCACAAACAGTAATATCTCCACATTGCAAGGTGCAATTCTGAAATTTTTTGCTTTTTCCTGCTAATCCTAGCATGATAAAGAAGATTCAAAGAGAGTGAGATGCCAGCTCCTTTCATTCAGTCAGTAGCTTCAAACATTTCTGGTATATGAAAAACATGTTTTTCAATGGCAAAAATCAATGAATATTGTAAATGCACAAACAGTAATATCTCCACATTGCAAGGTGCAATTCTGAAATTTTTTGCTTTTTCCTGCTAATCCTAGCATGATAAAGAAGATTCAAAGAGAGTGAGATGCCAGCTCCTTTCATTCAGTCAGTAGCTTCAAACATTTCTGGTATATGAAAAACATGTTTTTCAATGGAAAAATCAATGAATATTGTAAATGCACAAACAGTAATATTTCCACATTGCAAGGTGCAATTCTGAAATTTTTTGCTTTTTCCTGCTAATCCTAGCATGATAAAGAAGATTCAAAGAGAGTGAGATGCCAGCTCCTTTTATTCAGTCAGTAGCTTCAAACATTTCTGGACGTTTTTCAATGGCAAAAATCAATGAATATTGTAAATGCACAAACAGTAATATCTCCACATTGCAAGGTGCAATTCTGAAATTTTTTGCTTTTTCCTGTTAATCCTAGCATGATAAAGAAGATTCAAAGAGAGTGAGATGCCAGCTCCTTTCATTCAGTCAGTAGCTTCAAACATTTCTGGTATATGAATAACATGATGTTTTTCAATGGCAAAAATCAATGAATATTGTAAATGCACAAACAGTAATATCTCCACATTGCAAGGTGCAATTCTGAAATTTTTTGCTTTTTCCTGCTAATCCTAGCATGATAAAGAAGATTCAAAGAGAGTGAGATGCCAGCTCCTTTCATTCAGTCAGTAGCTTCAAACATTTCTGGACGTTTTTCAATGGCAAAAATCAATGAATATTGTAAATGCACAAACAGTAATATCTCCACATTGCAAGGTGCAATTCTGAAATTTTTTGCTTTTTCCTGTTAATCCTAGCATGATAAAGAAGATTCAAAGAGAGTGAGATGCCAGCTCCTTTCATTCAGTCAGTAGCTTCAAACATTTCTGGTATATGAAAAACATGTTTTTCAATGGCAAAAATCAATGAATATTGTAAATGCACAAACAGTAATATCTCCACATTGCAAGGTGCAATTCTGAAATTTTTTGCTTTTTCCTGCTAATCCTAGCATGATAAAGAAGATTCAAAGAGAGTGAGATTCCAGCTCCTTTCATTCAGTCAGTAGCTTCAAACATTTCTGGTATATGAAAAACATGTTTTTCAATGGCAAAAATCAATGAATATTGTAAATGCACAAACAGTAATATCTCCACATTGCAAGGTGCAATTCTGAAATTTTTTGCTTTTTCCTGCTAATCCTAGCATGATAAAGAAGATTCAAAGAGAGTGAGATGCCAGCTCCTTTCATTCAGTCAGTAGCTTCAAACATTTCTGGTATATGAAAAACATGTTTTTCAATGGCAAAAATCAATGAATATTGTAAATGCACAAACAGTAATATCTCCACATTGCAAGGTGCAATTCTGAAATTTTTTGCTTTTTCCTGCTAATCCTAGCATGATAAAGAAGATTCAAAGAGAGTGAGATGCCAGCTCCTTTCATTCAGTCAGTAGCTTCAAACATTTCTGGTATATGAAAAACATGTTTTTCAATGGCAAAAATCAATGAATATTGTAAATGCACAAACAGTAATATCTCCACATTGCAAGGTGCAATTCTGAAATTTTTTGCTTTTTCCTGCTAATCCTAGCATGATAAAGAAGATTCAAAGAGAGTGAGATGCCAGCTCCTTTCATTCAGTCAGTAGCTTCAAACATTTCTGGTATATGAAAAACATGTTTTTCAATGGCAAAAATCAATGAATATTGTAAATGCACAAACAGTAATATTTCCACATTGCAAGGTGCAATTCTGAAATTTTTTGCTTTTTCCTGCTAATCCTAGCATGATAAAGAAGATTCAAAGAGAGTGAGATGCCAGCTCCTTTCATTCAGTCAGTAGCTTCAAACATTTCTGGACGTTTTTCAATGGCAAAAATCAATGAATATTGTAAATGCACAAACAGTAATATCTCCACATTGCAAGGTGCAATTCTGAAATTTTTTGCTTTTTCCTGTTAATCCTAGCATGATAAAGAAGATTCAAAGAGAGTGAGATGCCAGCTCCTTTCATTCAGTCAGTAGCTTCAAACATTTCTGGACGTTTTTCAATGGCAAAAATCAATGAATATTGTAAATGCACAAACAGTAATATCTCCACATTGCAAGGTGCAATTCTGAAATTTTTTGCTTTTTCCTGCTAATCCTAGCATGATAAAGAAGATTCAAAGAGAGTGAGATGCCAGCTCCTTTCATTCAGTCAGTAGCTTCAAACATTTCTGGACGTTTTTCAATGGCAAAAATCAATGAATATTGTAAATGCACAAACAGTAATATCTCCACATTGCAAGGTGCAATTCTGAAATTTTTTGCTTTTTCCTGCTAATCCTAGCATGATAAAGAAGATTCAAAGAGAGTGAGATGCCAGCTCCTTTCATTCAGTCAATAGCTTCAAACATTTCTGGTATATGAAAAACATGTTTTTCAATGGCAAAAATCAATGAATATTGTAAATACACAAACAGTAATATCTCCACATTGCAAGGTGCAATTCTGAAATTTTTTGCTTTTTCCTGCTAATCCTAGCATGATAAAGAAGATTCAGAGTGAGATGCCAGCTCCTTTCATTCAGTCAGTAGCTTCAAACATTTCTGGTATATGAAAAACATGTTTTTCAATGGCAAAAATCAATGAATATTGTAAATGCACAAACAGTAATATCTCCACATTGCAAGGTGCAATTCTGAAATTTTTTGCTTTTTCCTGCTAATCCTAGCATGATAAAGAAGATTCAAAGAGAGTGAGATGCCAGCTCCTTTCATTCAGTCAGTAGCTTCAAACATTTCTGGACGTTTTTCAATGGCAAAAATCAATGAAAATTGTAAATGCACAAACAGTAATATCTCCACATTGCAAGGTGCAATTCTGAAATTTTTTGCTTTTTCCTGCTAATCCTAGCATGATAAAGAAGATTCAAAGAGAGTGAGATGCCAGCTCCTTTCATTCAGTCAGTAGCTTCAAACATTTCTGGTATATGAAAAACATGTTTTTCAATGGCAAAAATCAATGAATATTGTAAATGCACAAACAGTAATATCTCCACATTGCAAGGTGCAATTCTGAAATTTTTTGCTTTTTCCTGCTAATCCTAGCATGATAAAGAAGATTCAAAGAGAGTGAGATGCCAGCTCCTATCATTCAGTCAGTAGCTTCAAACATTTCTGGTATATGAAAAACATGTTTTTCAATGGCAAAAATCAATGAATATTGTAAATGCACAAACAGTAATATCTCCACATTGCAAGGTGCAATTCTGAAATTTTTTGCTTTTTCCTGCTAATCCTAGCATGATAAAGAAGATTCAAAGAGAGTGAGATGCCAGCTCCTTTCATTCAGTCAGTAGCTTCAAACATTTCTGGTATATGAAAAACATGTTTTTCAATGGCAAAAATCAATGAATATTGTAAATGCACAAACAGTAATATTTCCACATTGCAAGGTGCAATTCTGAAATTTTTTGCTTTTTCCTGCTAATCCTAGCATGATAAAGAAGATTCAAAGAGAGTGAGATGCCAGCTCCTTTCATTCAGTCAGTAGCTTCAAACATTTCTGGACGTTTTTCAATGGCAAAAATCAATGAATATTGTAAATGCACAAACAGTAATATCTCCACATTGCAAGGTGCAATTCTGAAATTTTTTGCTTTTTCCTGTTAATCCTAGCATGATAAAGAAGATTCAAAGAGAGTGAGATGCCAGCTCCTTTCATTCAGTCAGTAGCTTCAAACATTTCTGGTATATGAATAACATGATGTTTTTCAATGGCAAAAATCAATGAATATTGTAAATGCACAAACAGTAATATCTCCACATTGCAAGGTGCAATTCTGAAATTTTTTGCTTTTTCCTGCTAATCCTAGCATGATAAAGAAGATTCAAAGAGAGTGAGATGCCAGCTCCTTTCATTCAGTCAGTAGCTTCAAACATTTCTGGTATATGAAAAACATGTTTTTCAATGGCAAAAATCAATGAATATTGTAAATGCAGAAACAGTATTATCTCCACATTGCAAGGTGCAATTCTGAAATTTTTTGCTTTTTCCTGCTAATCCTAGCATGATAAAGAAGATTCAAAGAGAGTGAGATGCCAGCTCCTTTCATTCAGTCAGTAGCTTCAAACATTTCTGGACGTTTTTCAATGGCAAAAATCAATGAATATTGTAAATGCACAAACAGTAATATCTCCACATTGCAAGGTGCAATTCTGAAATTTTTTGCTTTTTCCTGTTAATCCTAGCATGATAAAGAAGATTCAAAGAGAGTGAGATGCCAGCTCCTTTCATTCAGTCAGTAGCTTCAAACATTTCTGGTATATGAAAAACATGTTTTTCAATGGCAAAAATCAATGAATATTGTAAATGCACAAACAGTAATATCTCCACATTGCAAGGTGCAATTCTGAAATTTTTTGCTTTTTCCTGCTAATCCTAGCATGATAAAGAAGATTCAAAGAGAGTGAGATGCCAGCTCCTTTCATTCAGTCAGTAGCTTCAAACATTTCTGGTATATGAAAAACATGTTTTTCAATGGCAAAAATCAATGAATATTGTAAATGCACAAACAGTAATATCTCCACATTGCAAGGTGCAATTCTGAAATTTTTTGCTTTTTCCTGCTAATCCTAGCATGATAAAGAAGATTCAAAGAGAGTGAGATGCCAGCTCCTTTCATTCAGTCAGTAGCTTCAAACATTTCTGGTATATGAAAAACATGTTTTTCAATGGCAAAAATCAATGAATATTGTAAATGCACAAACAGTAATATCTCCACATTGCAAGGTGCAATTCTGAAATTTTTTGCTTTTTCCTGCTAATCCTAGCAGGATAAAGAAGATTCAGAGTGAGATGCCAGCTCCTTTCATTCAGTCAGTAGTTTCAAACATTTCTGGTATATGAAAAACATGTTTTTCAATGGCAAAAATCAATGAATATTGTAAATGCACAAACAGTAATATCTCCACATTGCAAGGTGCAATTCTGAAATTTTTTGCTTTTTCCTGCTAATCCTAGCATGATAAAGAAGATTCAAAGAGAGTGAGATGCCAGCTCCTTTCATTCAGTCAGTAGCTTCAAACATTTCTGGACGTTTTTCAATGGCAAAAATCAATGAATATTGTAAATGCACAAACAGTAAAATCTCCACATTGCAAGTTGCAATTCTGAAATTTTTTGCTTTTTCCTGTTAATCCTAGCATGATAAAGAAGATTCAAAGAGAGTGAGATGCCAGCTCCTTTCATTCAGTCAGTAGCTTCAAACATTTCTGGTATATGAATAACATGATGTTTTTCAATGGCAAAAATCAATGAATATTGTAAATGCACAAACAGTAATATCTCCACATTGCAAGGTGCAATTCTGAAATTTTTTGCTTTTTCCTGCTAATCCTAGCATGATAAAGAAGATTCAAAGAGAGTGAGATGCCAGCTCCTTTCATTCAGTCAGTAGCTTCAAACATTTCTGGTATATGAAAAACATGTTTTTCAATGGCAAAAATCAATGAATATTGTAAATGCACAAACAGTAATATCTCCACATTGCAAGGTGCAATTCTGAAATTTTTTGCTTTTTCCTGCTAATCCTAGCATGATAAAGAAGATTCAAAGAGAGTGAGATGCCAGCTCCTTTCATTCAGTCAGTAGCTTCAAACATTTCTGGACGTTTTTCAATGGCAAAAATCAATGAATATTGTAAATGCACAAACAGTAATATCTCCACATTGCAAGGTGCAATTCTGAAATTTTTTGCTTTTTCCTGTTAATCCTAGCATGATAAAGAAGATTCAAAGAGAGTGAGATGCCAGCTCCTTTCATTCAGTCAGTAGCTTCAAACATTTCTGGTATATGAAAAACATGTTTTTCAATGGCAAAAATCAATGAATATTGTAAATGCACAAACAGTAATATCTCCACATTGCAAGGTGCAATTCTGAAATTTTTTGCTTTTTCCTGCTAATCCTAGCATGATAAAGAAGATTCAAAGAGAGTGAGATGCCAGCTCCTTTCATTCAGTCAGTAGCTTCAAACATTTCTGGTATATGAAAAACATGTTTTTCAATGGCAAAAATCAATGAATATTGTAAATGCACAAACAGTAATATCTCCACATTGCAAGGTGCAATTCTGAAATTTTTTGCTTTTTCCTGCTAATCCTAGCATGATAAAGAAGATTCAAAGAGAGTGAGATGCCAGCTCCTTTCATTCAGTCAGTAGCTTCAAACATTTCTGGTATATGAAAAACATGTTTTTCAATGGCAAAAATCAATGAATATTGTAAATGCACAAACAGTAATATCTCCACATTGCAAGGTGCAATTCTGAAATTTTTTGCTTTTTCCTGCTAATCCTAGCATGATAAAGAAGATTCAAAGAGAGTGAGATGCCAGCTCCTTTCATTCAGTCAGTAGCTTCAAACATTTCTGGTATATGAAAAACGTTTTTCAATGGCAAAAATGAATGAATATTGTAAATGCACAAACAGTAATATTTCCACATTGCAAGGTGCAATTCTGAAATTTTTTGCTTTTTCCTGCTAATCCTAGCATGATAAAGAAGATTCAAAGAGAGTGAGATGCCAGCTCCTTTCATTCAGTCAGTAGCTTCAAACATTTCTGGACGTTTTTCAATGGCAAAAATCAATGAATATTGTAAATGCACAAACAGTAATATCTCCACATTGCAAGGTGCAATTCTGAAATTTTTTGCTTTTTCCTGCTAATCCTAGCATGATAAAGAAGATTCAAAGAGAGTGAGATGCCAGCTCCTTTCATTCAGTCAGTAGCTTCAAACATTTCTGGTATATGAAAAACATGTTTTTCAATGGCAAAAATCAATGAATATTGTAAATGCAGAAACAGTATTATCTCCACATTGCAAGGTGCAATTCTGAAATTTTTTGCTTTTTCCTGCTAATCCTAGCATGATAAAGAAGATTCAAAGAGAGTGAGATGCCAGCTCCTTTCATTCAGTCAGTAGCTTCAAACATTTCTGGACGTTTTTCAATGGCAAAAATCAATGAATATTGTAAATGCACAAACAGTAATATCTCCACATTGCAAGGTGCAATTCTGAAATTTTTTGCTTTTTCCTGTTAATCCTAGCATGATAAAGAAGATTCAAAGAGAGTGAGATGCCAGCTCCTTTCATTCAGTCAGTAGCTTCAAACATTTCTGGTATATGAAAAACATGTTTTTCAATGGCAAAAATCAATGAATATTGTAAATGCACAAACAGTAATATCTCCACATTGCAAGGTGCAATTCTGAAATTTTTTGCTTTTTCCTGCTAATCCTAGCATGATAAAGAAGATTCAAAGAGAGTGAGATGCCAGCTCCTTTCATTCAGTCAGTAGCTTCAAACATTTCTGGTATATGAAAAACATGTTTTTCAATGGCAAAAATCAATGAATATTGTAAATGCACAAACAGTAATATCTCCACATTGCAAGGTGCAATTCTGAAATTTTTTGCTTTTTCCTGCTAATCCTAGCATGATAAAGAAGATTCAAAGAGAGTGAGATGCCAGCTCCTTTCATTCAGTCAGTAGCTTCAAACATTTCTGGTATATGAAAAACATGTTTTTCAATGGCAAAAATCAATGAATATTGTAAATGCACAAACAGTAATATCTCCACATTGCAAGGTGCAATTCTGAAATTTTTTGCTTTTTCCTGCTAATCCTAGCAGGATAAAGAAGATTCAGAGTGAGATGCCAGCTCCTTTCATTCAGTCAGTAGTTTCAAACATTTCTGGTATATGAAAAACATGTTTTTCAATGGCAAAAATCAATGAATATTGTAAATGCACAAACAGTAATATCTCCACATTGCAAGGTGCAATTCTGAAATTTTTTGCTTTTTCCTGCTAATCCTAGCATGATAAAGAAGATTCAAAGAGAGTGAGATGCCAGCTCCTTTCATTCAGTCAGTAGCTTCAAACATTTCTGGACGTTTTTCAATGGCAAAAATCAATGAATATTGTAAATGCACAAACAGTAAAATCTCCACATTGCAAGTTGCAATTCTGAAATTTTTTGCTTTTTCCTGTTAATCCTAGCATGATAAAGAAGATTCAAAGAGAGTGAGATGCCAGCTCCTTTCATTCAGTCAGTAGCTTCAAACATTTCTGGTATATGAATAACATGATGTTTTTCAATGGCAAAAATCAATGAATATTGTAAATGCACAAACAGTAATATCTCCACATTGCAAGGTGCAATTCTGAAATTTTTTGCTTTTTCCTGCTAATCCTAGCATGATAAAGAAGATTCAAAGAGAGTGAGATGCCAGCTCCTTTCATTCAGTCAGTAGCTTCAAACATTTCTGGTATATGAAAAACATGTTTTTCAATGGCAAAAATCAATGAATATTGTAAATGCACAAACAGTAATATCTCCACATTGCAAGGTGCAATTCTGAAATTTTTTGCTTTTTCCTGCTAATCCTAGCATGATAAAGAAGATTCAAAGAGAGTGAGATGCCAGCTCCTTTCATTCAGTCAGTAGCTTCAAACATTTCTGGACGTTTTTCAATGGCAAAAATCAATGAATATTGTAAATGCACAAACAGTAATATCTCCACATTGCAAGGTGCAATTCTGAAATTTTTTGCTTTTTCCTGTTAATCCTAGCATGATAAAGAAGATTCAAAGAGAGTGAGATGCCAGCTCCTTTCATTCAGTCAGTAGCTTCAAACATTTCTGGTATATGAAAAACATGTTTTTCAATGGCAAAAATCAATGAATATTGTAAATGCACAAACAGTAATATCTCCACATTGCAAGGTGCAATTCTGAAATTTTTTGCTTTTTCCTGCTAATCCTAGCATGATAAAGAAGATTCAAAGAGAGTGAGATGCCAGCTCCTTTCATTCAGTCAGTAGCTTCAAACATTTCTGGTATATGAAAAACATGTTTTTCAATGGCAAAAATCAATGAATATTGTAAATGCACAAACAGTAATATCTCCACATTGCAAGGTGCAATTCTGAAATTTTTTGCTTTTTCCTGCTAATCCTAGCATGATAAAGAAGATTCAAAGAGAGTGAGATGCCAGCTCCTTTCATTCAGTCAGTAGCTTCAAACATTTCTGGTATATGAAAAACATGTTTTTCAATGGCAAAAATCAATGAATATTGTAAATGCACAAACAGTAATATCTCCACATTGCAAGGTGCAATTCTGAAATTTTTTGCTTTTTCCTGCTAATCCTAGCATGATAAAGAAGATTCAAAGAGAGTGAGATGCCAGCTCCTTTCATTCAGTCAGTAGCTTCAAACATTTCTGGTATATGAAAAACGTTTTTCAATGGCAAAAATGAATGAATATTGTAAATGCACAAACAGTAATATTTCCACATTGCAAGGTGCAATTCTGAAATTTTTTGCTTTTTCCTGCTAATCCTAGCATGATAAAGAAGATTCAAAGAGAGTGAGATGCCAGCTCCTTTCATTCAGTCAGTAGCTTCAAACATTTCTGGACGTTTTTCAATGGCAAAAATCAATGAATATTGTAAATGCACAAACAGTAATATCTCCACATTGCAAGGTGCAATTCTGAAATTTTTTGCTTTTTCCTGCTAATCCTAGCATGATAAAGAAGATTCAAAGAGAGTGAGATGCCAGCTCCTTTCATTCAGTCAGTAGCTTCAAACATTTCTGGTATATGAAAAACATGTTTTTCAATGGCAAAAATCAATGAATATTGTAAATGCACAAACAGTAATATCTCCACATTGCAAGGTGTAATTCTGAAATTTTTTGCTTTTTCCTGCTAATCCTAGCATGATAAAGAAGATTCAAAGAGAGTGAGATGCCAGCTCCTTTCATTCAGTCAGTAGCTTCAAACATTTCTGGTATATGAAAAACATGTTTTTCAATGGCAAAAATCAATGAATATTGTAAATGCACAAACAGTAATATCTCCACATTGCAAGGTGCAATTCTGAAATTTTTTGCTTTTTCCTGCTAATCCTAGCATGATAAAGAAGATTCAAAGAGAGTGAGATGCCAGCTCCTTTCATTCAGTCAGTAGCTTCAAACATTTCTGGTATATGAAAAAAATGTTTTTCAATGGCAAAAATCAATGAATATTGTAAATGCACAAACAGTAATATCTCCACATTGCAAGGTGCAATTCTGAAATTTTTTGCTTTTTCCTGCTAATCCTAGCATGATAAAGAAGATTCAAAGAGAGTGAGATGCCAGCTCCTTTCATTCAGTCAGTAGCTTCAAACATTTCTGGTATATGAAAAACATGTTTTTCAATGGCAAAAATCAATGAATATTGTAAATGCACAAACAGTAATATTTCCACATTGCAAGGTGCAATTCTGAAATTTTTTGCTTTTTCCTGCTAATCCTAGCATGATAAAGAAGATTCAAAGAGAGTGAGATGCCAGCTCCTTTCATTCAGTCAGTAGCTTCAAACATTTCTGGACGTTTTTCAATGGCAAAAATCAATGAATATTGTAAATGCACAAACAGTAATATCTCCACATTGCAAGGTGCAATTCTGAAATTTTTTGCTTTTTCCTGTTAATCCTAGCATGATAAAGAAGATTCAAAGAGAGTGAGATGCCAGCTCCTTTCATTCAGTCAGTAGCTTCAAACATTTCTGGTATATGAATAACATGATGTTTTTCAATGGCAAAAATCAATGAATATTGTAAATGCACAAACAGTAATATCTCCACATTGCAAGGTGCAATTCTGAAATTTTTTGCTTTTTCCTGCTAATCCTAGCATGATAAAGAAGATTCAAAGAGAGTGAGATGCCAGCTCCTTTCATTCAGTCAGTAGCTTCAAACATTTCTGGACGTTTTTCAATGGCAAAAATCAATGAATATTGTAAATGCACAAACAGTAATATCTCCACATTGCAAGGTGCAGTTCTGAAATTTTTTGCTTTTTCCTGCTAATCCTAGCATGATAAAGAAGATTCAAAGAGAGTGAGATGCCAGCTCCTTTCATTCAGTCAGTAGCTTCAAACATTTCTGGACGTTTTTCAATGGCAAAAATCAATGAATATTGTAAATGCACAAACAGTAATATCTCCACATTGCAAGGTGCAATTCTGAAATTTTTTGCTTTTTCCTGCTAATCCTAGCATGATAAAGAAGATTCAAAGAGAGTGAGATGCCAGCTCCTTTCATTCAGTCAGTAGCTTCAAACATTTCTGGTATATGAAAAACATGTTTTTCAATGGCAAAAATCAATGAATATTGTAAATGCACAAACAGTAATATTTCCACATTGCAAGGTGCAATTCTGAAATTTTTTGCTTTTTCCTGCTAATCCTAGCATGATAAAGAAGATTCAAAGAGAGTGAGATGCCAGCTCCTTTCATTCAGTCAGTAGCTTCAAACATTTCTGGACGTTTTTCAATGGCAAAAATCAATGAATATTGTAAATGCACAAACAGTAATATCTCCACATTGCAAGGTGCAATTCTGAAATTTTTTGCTTTTTCCTGTTAATCCTAGCATGATAAAGAAGATTCAAAGAGAGTGAGATGCCAGCTCCTTTCATTCAGTCAGTAGCTTCAAACATTTCTGGTATATGAATAACATGATGTTTTTCAATGGCAAAAATCAATGAATATTGTAAATGCACAAACAGTAATATCTCCACATTGCAAGGTGCAATTCTGAAATTTTTTGCTTTTTCCTGCTAATCCTAGCATGATAAAGAAGATTCAAAGAGAGTGAGATGCCAGCTCCTTTCATTCAGTCAGTAGCTTCAAACATTTCTGGACGTTTTTCAATGGCAAAAATCAATGAATATTGTAAATGCACAAACAGTAATATCTCCACATTGCAAGGTGCAGTTCTGAAATTTTTTGCTTTTTCCTGCTAATCCTAGCATGATAAAGAAGATTCAAAGAGAGTGAGATGCCAGCTCCTTTCATTCAGTCAGTAGCTTCAAACATTTCTGGACGTTTTTCAATGGCAAAAATCAATGAATATTGTAAATGCACAAACAGTAATATCTCCACATTGCAAGGTGCAATTCTGAAATTTTTTGCTTTTTCCTGCTAATCCTAGCAGGATAAAGAAGATTCAAAGAGAGTGAGATGCCAGCTCCTTTCATTCAGTCAGTAGCTTCAAACATTTCTGGTATATGAAAAACATGTTTTTCAATGGCAAAAATCAATGAATATTGTAAATGCACAAACAGTAATATCTCCACATTGCAAGGTGCAATTCTGAAATTTTTTGCTTTTTCCTGCTAATCCTAGCATGATAAAGAAGATTCAAAGAGAGTGAGATGCCAGCTCCTTTCATTCAGTCAGTAGCTTCAAACATTTCTGGACGTTTTTCAATGGCAAAAATCAATGAATATTGTAAATGCACAAACAGTAATATCTCCACATTGCAAGGTGCAATTCTGAAATTTTTTGCTTTTTCCTGTTAATCCTAGCATGATAAAGAAGATTCAAAGAGAGTGAGATGCCAGCTCCTTTCATTCAGTCAGTAGCTTCAAACATTTCTGGTATATGAATAACATGATGTTTTTCAATGGCAAAAATCAATGAATATTGTAAATGCACAAACAGTAATATCTCCACATTGCAAGGTGCAATTCTGAAATTTTTTGCTTTTTCCTGCTAATCCTAGCATGATAAAGAAGATTCAGAGTGAGATGCCAGCTCCTTTCATTCAGTCAGTAGCTTCAAACATTTCTGGTATATGAAAAACATGTTTTTCAATGGCAAAAATCAATGAATATTGTAAATGCACAAACAGTAATATCTCCACATTGCAAGGTGCAATTCTGAAATTTTTTGCTTTTTCCTGCTAATCCTAGCATGATAAAGAAAATTCAAAGAGAGTGAGATGCCAGCTCCTTTCATTCAGTCAGTAGCTTCAAACACTACTGGACGTTTTTCAATGGCAAAAATCAATGAATATTGTAAATGCACAAACAGTAATATCTCCACATTGCAAGGTGCAATTCTGAAATTTTTTGCTTTTTCCTGTTAATCCTAGCATGATAAAGAAGATTCAAAGAGAGTGAGATGCCAGCTCCTTTCATTCAGTCAGTAGCTTCAAACATTTCTGGTATATGAAAAACATGTTTTTCAATGGCAAAAATCAATGAATATTGTAAATGCACAAACAGTAATATCTCCACATTGCAAGGTGCAATTCTGAAATTTTTTGCTTTTTCCTGCTAATCCTAGCATGATAAAGAAGATTCAAAGAGAGTGAGATGCCAGCTCCTTTCATTCAGTCAGTAGCTTCAAACATTTCTGGTATATGAAAAACATGTTTTTCAATGGCAAAAATCAATGAATATTGTAAATGCACAAACAGTAATATCTCCACATTGCAAGGTGCAATTCTGAAATTTTTTGCTTTTTCCTGCTAATCCTAGCATGATAAAGAAGATTCAAAGAGAGTGAGATGCCAGCTCCTTTCATTCAGTCAGTAGCTTCAAACATTTCTGGTATATGAAAAAAATGTTTTTCAATGGCAAAAATCAATGAATATTGTAAATGCACAAACAGTAATATCTCCACATTGCAAGGTGCAATTCTGAAATTTTTTGCTTTTTCCTGCTAATCCTAGCATGATAAAGAAGATTCAAAGAGAGTGAGATGCCAGCTCCTTTCATTCAGTCAGTAGCTTCAAACATTTCTGGTATATGAAAAACATGTTTTTCAATGGCAAAAATCAATGAATATTGTAAATGCACAAACAGTAATATTTCCACATTGCAAGGGGCAATTCTGAAATTTTTTGCTTTTTCCTGCTAATCCTAGCATGATAAAGAAGATTCAAAGAGAGTGAGATGCCAGCTCCTTTCATTCAGTCAGTAGCTTCAAACATTTCTGGACGTTTTTCAATGGCAAAAATCAATGAATATTGTAAATGCACAAACAGTAATATCTCCACATTGCAAGGTGCAATTCTGAAATTTTTTGCTTTTTCCTGTTAATCCTAGCATGATAAAGAAGATTCAAAGAGAGTGAGATGCCAGCTCCTTTCATTCAGTCAGTAGCTTCAAACATTTCTGGTATATGAATAACATGATGTTTTTCAATGGCAAAAATCAATGAATATTGTAAATGCACAAACAGTAATATCTCCACATTGCAAGGTGCAATTCTGAAATTTTTTGCTTTTTCCTGCTAATCCTAGCATGATAAAGAAGATTCAAAGAGAGTGAGATGCCAGCTCCTTTCATTCAGTTAGTAGCATCAAACATTTCTGGACGTTTTTCAATGGCAAAAATCAATGAATATTGTAAATGCACAAACAGTAATATCTCCACATTGCAAGGTGCAGTTCTGAAATTTTTTGCTTTTTCCTGCTAATCCTAGCATGATAAAGAAGATTCAAAGAGAGTGAGATGCCAGCTCCTTTCATTCAGTCAGTAGCTTCAAACATTTCTGGACGTTTTTCAATGGCAAAAATCAATGAATATTGTAAATGCACAAACAGTAATATCTCCACATTGCAAGGTGCAATTCTGAAAATTTTTGCTTTTTCCTGCTAATCCTAGCAGGATAAAGAAGATTCAAAGAGAGTGAGATGCCAGCTCCTTTCATTCAGTCAGTAGCTTCAAACATTTCTGGTATATGAAAAACATGTTTTTCAATGGCAAAAATCAATGAATATTGTAAATGCACAAACAGTAATATCTCCACATTGCAAGGTGCAATTCTGAAATTTTTTGCTTTTTCCTGCTAATCCTAGCATGATAAAGAAGATTCAAAGAGAGTGAGATGCCAGCTCCTTTCATTCAGTCAGTAGCTTCAAACATTTCTGGACGTTTTTCAATGGCAAAAATCAATGAATATTGTAAATGCACAAACAGTAATATCTCCACATTGCAAGGTGCAATTCTGAAATTTTTTGCTTTTTCCTGCTAATCCTAGCATGATAAAGAAGATTCAAAGAGAGTGAGATGCCTGCTCCTTTCATTCAGTCAGTAGCTTCAAACATTTCTGGTATATGAATAACATGATGTTTTTCAATGGCAAAAATCAATGAATATTGTAAATGCACAAACAGTAATATCTCCACATTGCAAGGTGCAATTCTGAAATTTTTTGCTTTTTCCTGCTAATCCTAGCATGATAAAGAAGATTCAAAGAGAGTGAGATGCCAGCTCCTTTCATTCAGTCAGTAGCTTCAAACATTTCTGGACGTTTTTCAATGGCAAAAATCAATGAATATTGTAAATGCACAAACAGTAATATCTCCACATTGCAAGGTGCAATTCTGAAATTTTTTGCTTTTTCCTGCTAATCCTAGCATGATGAAGAAGATTCAAAGAGAGTGAGATGCCAGCTCCTTTCATTCAGTCAGTAGCTTCAAACATTTCTGGACGTTTTTCAATGGCAAAAATCAATGAATATTGTAAATGCACAAACAGTAATATCTCCACATTGCAAGGTGCAATTCTGAAATTTTTTGCTTTTTCCTGTTAATCCTAGCATGATAAAGAAGATTCAAAGAGAGTGAGATGCCAGCTCCTTTCATTCAGTCAGTAGCTTCAAACATTTCTGGTATATGAATAACATGATGTTTTTCAATGGCAAAAATCAATGAATATTGTAAATGCACAAACAGTAATATCTCCACATTGCAAGGTGCAATTCTGAAATTTTTTGCTTTTTCCTGCTAATCCTAGCATGATAAAGAAGATTCAGAGTGAGATGCCAGCTCCTTTCATTCAGTCAGTAGCTTCAAACATTTCTGGTATATGAAAAACATGTTTTTCAATGGCAAAAATCAATGAATATTGTAAATGCACAAACAGTAATATCTCCACATTGCAAGGTGCAATTCTGAAATTTTTTGCTTTTTCCTGCTAATCCTAGCATGATAAAGAAGATTCAAAGAGAGTGAGATGCCAGCTCCTTTCATTCAGTCAGTAGCTTCAAACATTTCTGGACGTTTTTCAATGGCAAAAATCAATGAATATTGTAAATGCACAAACAGTAATATCTCCACATTGCAAGGTGCAATTCTGAAATTTTTTGCTTTTTCCTGTTAATCCTAGCATGATAAAGAAGATTCAAAGAGAGTGAGATGCCAGCTCCTTTCATTCAGTCAGTAGCTTCAAACATTTCTGGTATATGAAAAACATGTTTTTCAATGGCAAAAATCAATGAATATTGTAAATGCACAAACAGTAATATCTCCACATTGCAAGGTGCAATTCTGAAATTTTTTGCTTTTTCCTGCTAATCCTAGCATGATAAAGAAGATTCAAAGAGAGTGAGATGCCAGCTCCTTTCATTCAGTCAGTAGCTTCAAACATTTCTGGTATATGAAAAACATGTTTTTCAATGGCAAAAATCAATGAATATTGTAAATGCACAAACAGTAATATCTCCACATTGCAAGGTGCAATTCTGAAATTTTTTGCTTTTTCCTGCTAATCCTAGCATGATAAAGAAGACTCAAAGAGAGTGAGATGCCAGCTCCTTTCATTCAGTCAGTAGCTTCAAACATTTCTGGTATATGAAAAACATGTTTTTCAATGGCAAAAATCAATGAATATTGTAAATGCACAAACAGTAATATCTCCACATTGCAAGGTGCAATTCTGAAATTTTTTGCTTTTTCCTGCTAATCCTAGCATGATAAAGAAGATTCAAAGAGAGTGAGATGCCAGCTCCTTTCATTCAGTCAGTAGCTTCAAACATTTCTGGTATATGAAAAACATGTTTTTCAATGGCAAAAATCAATGAATATTGTAAATGCACAAACAGTAATATCTCCACATTGCAAGGTGCAATTCTGAAATTTTTTGCTTTTTCCTGCTAATCCTAGCATGATAAAGAAGATTCAAAGAGAGTGAGATGCCAGCTCCTTTCATTCAGTCAGTAGCTTCAAACATTTCTGGTATATGAAAAACATGTTTTTCAATGGCAAAAATCAATGAATATTGTAAATGCACAAACAGTAATATTTCCACATTGCAAGGTGCAATTCTGAAATTTTTTGCTTTTTCCTGCTAATCCTAGCATGATAAAGAAGATTTAAAGAGAGTGAGATGCCAGCTCCTTTCATTCAGTCAGTAGCTTCAAACATTTCTGGACGTTTTTCAATGGCAAAAATCAATGAATATTGTAAATGCACAAACAGTAATATCTCCACATTGCAAGGTGCAATTCTGAAATTTTTTGCTTTTTCCTGTTAATCCTAGCATGATAAATAAGATTCAAAGAGAGTGAGATGCCAGCTCCTTTCATTCAGTCAGTAGCTTCAAACATTTCTGGTATATGAATAACATGATGTTTTTCAATGGCAAAAATCAATGAATATTGTAAATGCACAAACAGTAATATCTCCACATTGCAAGGTGCAATTCTGAAATTTTTTGCTTTTTCCTGCTAATCCTAGCATGATAAAGAAGATTCAAAGAGAGTGAGATGCCAGCTCCTTTCATTCAGTCAGTAGCTTCAAACATTTCTGGACGTTTTTCAATGGCAAAAATCAATGAATATTGTAAATGCACAAACAGTAATATCTCCACATTGCAAGGTGCAATTCTGAAATTTTTTGCTTTTTCCTGCTAATCCTAGCAGGATAAAGAAGATTCAAAGAGAGTGAGATGCCAGCTCCTTTCATTCAGTCAGTAGCTTCAAACATTTCTGGACGTTTTTCAATGGCAAAAATCAATGAATATTGTAAATGCACAAACAGTAATATCTCCACATTGCAAGGTGCAATTCTGAAATTTTTTGCTTTTTCCTGTTAATCCTAGCATGATAAAGAAGATTCAAAGAGAGTGAGATGCCAGCTCCTTTCATTCAGTCAGTAGCTTCAAACATTTCTGGTATATGAATAACATGATGTTTTTCAATGGCAAAAATCAATGAATATTGTAAATGCACAAACAATAATATCTCCACATTGCAAGGTGCAATTCTGAAATTTTTTGCTTTTTCCTGCTAATCCTAGCATGATAAAGAAGATTCAAAGAGAGTGAGATGCCAGCTCCTTTCATTCAGTCAGTAGCTTCAAACATTTCTGGACGTTTTTCAATGGCAAAAATCAATGAATATTGTAAATGCACAAACAGTAATATCTCCACATTGCAAGGTGCAATTCTGAAATTTTTTGCTTTTTCCTGTTAATCCTAGCATGATAAAGAAGATTCAAAGAGAGTGAGATGCCAGCTCCTTTCATTCAGTCAGTAGCTTCAAACATTTCTGGTATATGAAAAACATGTTTTTCAATGGCAAAAATCAATGAATATTGTAAATGCACAAACAGTAATATCTCCACATTGCAAGGTGCAATTCTGAAATTTTTTGCTTTTTCCTGCTAATCCTAGCATGATAAAGAAGATTCAAAGAGAGTGAGATGCCAGCTCCTTTCATTCAGTCAGTAGCTTCAAACATTTCTGGTATATGAAAAACATGTTTTTCAATGGCAAAAATCAATGAATATTGTAAATGCACAAACAGTAATATCTCCACATTGCAAGGTGCAATTCTGAAATTTTTTGCTTTTTCCTGCTAATCCTAGCATGATAAAGAAGATTCAAAGAGAGTGAGATGCCAGCTCCTTTCATTCAGTCAGTAGCTTCAAACATTTCTGATATATGAAAAACATGTTTTTCAATGGCAAAAATCAATGAATATTGTAAATGCACAAACAGTAATATCTCCACATTGAAAGGTGCAATTCTGAAATTTTTTGCTTTTTCCTGCTAATCCTAGCATGATAAAGAAGATTCAAAGAGAGTGAGATGCCAGCTCCTTTCATTCAGTCAGTAGCTTCAAACATTTCTGGTATATGAAAAACATGTTTTTCAATGGCAAAAATCAATGAATATTGTAAATGCACAAACAGTAATATCTCCACATTGCAATGTGCAATTCTGAAATTTTTTGCTTTTTCCTGCTAATCCTAGCATGATAAAGAAGATTCAAAGAGAGTGAGATGCCAGCTCCTTTCATTCAGTCAGTAGCTTCAAACATTTCTGGTATATGAAAAACATGTTTTTCAATGGCAAAAATCAATGAATATTGTAAATGCACAAACAGTAATATTTCCACATTGCAAGGTGCAATTCTGAAATTTTTTGCTTTTTCCTGCTAATCCTAGCATGATAAAGAAGATTCAAAGAGAGTGAGATGCCAGCTCCTTTCATTCAGTCAGTAGCTTCAAACATTTCTGGACGTTTTTCAATGGCAAAAATCAATGAATATTGTAAATGCACAAACAGTAATATCTCCACATTGCAAGGTGCAATTCTGAAATTTTTTGCTTTTTCCTGTTAATCCTAGCATGATAAAGAAGATTCAAAGAGAGTGAGATGCCAGCTCCTTTCATTCAGTCAGTAGCTTCAAACATTTCTGGTATATGAATAACATGATGTTTTTCAATGGCAAAAATCAATGAATATTGTAAATGCAAAAACAGTAATATCTCCACATTGCAAGGTGCAATTCTGAAATTTTTTGCTTTTTCCTGCTAATCCTAGCATGATAAAGAAGATTCAAAGAGAGTGAGATGCCAGCTCCTTTCATTCAGTCAGTAGCTTCAAACATTTCTGGACGTTTTTCAATTGCAAAAATCAATGAATATTGTAAATGCACAAACAGTAATATCTCCACATTGCAAGGTGCAATTCTGAAATTTTTTGCTTTTTCCTGCTAATCCTAGCAGGATAAAGAAGATTCAAAGAGAGTGAGATGCCAGCTCCTTTCATTCAGTCAGTAGCTTCAAACATTTCTGGTATATGAAAAACATGTTTTTCAATGGCAAAAATCAATGAATATTGTAAATGCACAAACAGTAATATCTCCACATTGCAAGGTGCAATTCTGAAATTTTTTGCTTTTTCCTGCTAATCCTAGCATGATAAAGAAGATTCAAAGAGAGTGAGATGCCAGCTCCTTTCATTCAGTCAGTAGCTTCAAACATTTCTGGACGTTTTTCAATGGCAAAAATCAATGAATATTGTAAATGCACAAACAGTAATATCTCCACATTGCAAGGTGCAATTCTGAAATTTTTTGCTTTTTCCTGCTAATCCTAGCATGATAAAGAAGATTCAAAGAGAGTGAGATGCCAGCTCCTTTCATTCAGTCAGTAGCTTCAAACATTTCTGGTATATGAATAACATGATGTTTTTCAATGGCAAAAATCAATGAATATTGTAAATGCACAAACAGTAATATCTCCACATTGCAAGGTGCAATTCTGAAATTTTTTGCTTTTTCCTGCTAATCCTAGCATGATAAAGAAGATTCAAAGAGAGTGAGATGCCAGCTCCTTTCATTCAGTCAGTAGCTTCAAACATTTCTGGACGTTTTTCAATGGCAAAAATCAATGAATATTGTAAATGCACAAACAGTAATATCTCCACATTGCAAGGTGCAATTCTGAAATTTTTTGCTTTTTCCTGCTAATCCTAGCATGATAAAGAAGATTCAAAGAGAGTGAGATGCCAGCTCCTTTCATTCAGTCAGTAGCTTCAAACATTTCTGGACGTTTTTCAATGGCAAAAATCAATGAATATTGTAAATGCACAAACAGTAATATCTCCACATTGCAAGGTGCAATTCTGAAATTTTTTGCTTTTTCCTGCTAATCCTAGCAGGATAAAGAAGATTCAAATAGAGTGAGATGCCAGCTCCTTTCATTCAGTCAGTAGCTTCAAACATTTCTGGTATATGAAAAACATGTTTTTCAATGGCAAAAATCAATGAATATTGTAAATGCACAAACAGTAATATCTCCACATTGCAAGCTGCAATTCTGAAATTTTTTGCTTTTTCCTGCTAATCCTAGCATGATAAAGAAGATTCAAAGAGAGTGAGATGCCAGCTCCTTTCATTCAGTCAGTAGCTTCAAACATTTCTGGTATATGAAAAACATGTTTTTCAATGGCAAAAATCAATGAATATTGTAAATGCACAAACAGTAATATCTCCACATTGCAAGGTGCAATTCTGAAATTTTTTGCTTTTTCCTGCTAATCCTAGCATGATAAAGAAGATTCAAAGAGAGTGAGATGCCAGCTCCTTTCATTCAGTCAGTAGCTTCAAACATTTCTGGACGTTTTTCAATGGCAAAAATCAATGAATATTGTAAATGCACAAACAGTAATATCTCCACATTGCAAGGTGCAATTCTGAAATTTTTTGCTTTTTCCTGCTAATCCTAGCATGATAAAGAAGATTCAAAGAGAGTGAGATGCCAGCTCCTTTCATTCAGTCAGTAGCTTCAAACATTTCTGGACGTTTTTCAATGGCAAAAATCAATGAATATTGTAAATGCACAAACAGTAATATCTCCACATTGCAAGGTGCAATTCTGAAATTTTTTGCTTTTTCCTGCTAATCCTAGCAGGATAAAGAAGATTCAAAGAGAGTGAGATGCCAGCTCCTTTCATTCAGTCAGTAGCTTCAAACATTTCTGGACGTTTTTCAATGGCAAAAATCAATGAATATTGTAAATGCACAAACAGTAATATCTCCACATTGCAAGGTGCAATTCTGAAATTTTTTGCTTTTTCCTGTTAATCCTAGCATGATAAAGAAGATTCAAAGAGAGTGAGATGCCAGCTCCTTTCATTCAGTCAGTAGCTTCAAACATTTCTGGTATATGAATAACATGATGTTTTTCAATGGCAAAAATCAATGAATATTGTAAATGCACAAACAGTAATATCACCACATTGCAAGGTGCAATTCTGAAATTTTTTGCTTTTTCCTGCTAATCCTAGCATGATAAAGAAGATTCAGAGTGAGATGCCAGCTCCTTTCATTCAGTCAGTAGCTTCAAACATTTCTGGTATATGAAAAACATGTTTTTCAATGGCAAAAATCAATGAATATTGTAAATGCACAAACAGTAATATCTCCACATTGCAAGGTGCAATTCTGAATTTTTTTGCTTTTTCCTGCTAATCCTAGCATGATAAAGAAGATTCAAAGAGAGTGAGATGCCAGCTCCTTTCATTCAGTCAGTAGCTTCAAACATTTCTGGACGTTTTTCAATGGCAAAAATCAATGAATATTGTAAATGCACAAACAGTAATATCTCCACATTGCAAGGTGCAATTCTGAAATTTTTTGCTTTTTCCTGTTAATCCTAGCATGATAAAGAAGATTCAAAGAGAGTGAGATGCCAGCTCCTTTCATTCAGTCAGTAGCTTCAAACATTTCTGGTATATGAAAAACATGTTTTTCAATGGCAAAAATCAATGAATATTGTAAATGCACAAACAGTAATATCTCCACATTGCAAGGTGCAATTCTGAAATTTTTTGCTTTTTCCTGCTAATCCTAGCATGATAAAGAAGATTCAAAGAGAGTGAGATGCCAGCTCCTTTCATTCAGTCAGTAGCTTCAAACATTTCTGGACGTTTTTCAATGGCAAAAATCAATGAATATTGTAAATGCACAAACAGTAATATCTCCACATTGCAAGGTGCAATTCTGAAATTTTTTGCTTTTTCCTGCTAATCCTAGCATGATAAAGAAGATTCAAAGAGAGTGAGATGCCAGCTCCTTTCATTCAGTCAGTAGCTTCAAACATTTCTGGACGTTTTTCAATGGCAAAAATCAATGAATATTGTAAATGCACAAACAGTAATATCTCCACATTGCAAGGTGCAATTCTGAAATTTTTTGCTTTTTCCTGCTAATCCTAGCAGGATAAAGAAGATTCAAATAGAGTGAGATGCCAGCTCCTTTCATTCAGTCAGTAGCTTCAAACATTTCTGGTATATGAAAAACATGTTTTTCAATGGCAAAAATCAATGAATATTGTAAATGCACAAACAGTAATATCTCCACATTGCAAGGTGCAATTCTGAAATTTTTTGCTTTTTCCTGCTAATCCTAGCATGATAAAGAAGATTCAAAGAGAGTGAGATGCCAGCTCCTTTCATTCAGTCAGTAGCTTCAAACATTTCTGGTATATGAAAAACATGTTTTTCAATGGCAAAAATCAATGAATATTGTAAATGCACAAACAGTAATATCTCCACATTGCAAGGTGCAATTCTGAAATTTTTTGCTTTTTCCTGCTAATCCTAGCATGATAAAGAAGATTCAAAGAGAGTGAGATGCCAGCTCCTTTCATTCAGTCAGTAGCTTCAAACATTTCTGGACGTTTTTCAATGGCAAAAATCAATGAATATTGTAAATGCACAAACAGTAATATCTCCACATTGCAAGGTGCAATTCTGAAATTTTTTGCTTTTTCCTGCTAATCCTAGCATGATAAAGAAGATTCAAAGAGAGTGAGATGCCAGCTCCTTTCATTCAGTCAGTAGCTTCAAACATTTCTGGTATATGAATAACATGATGTTTTTCAATGGCAAAAATCAATGAATATTGTAAATGCACAAACAGTAATATCTCCACATTGCAAGGTGCAATTCTGAAATTTTTTGCTTTTTCCTGCTAATCCTAGCATGATAAAGAAGATTCAAAGAGAGTGAGATGCCAGCTCCTTTCATTCAGTCAGTAGCTTCAAACATTTCTGGACGTTTTTCAATGGCAAAAATCAATGAATATTGTAAATGCACAAACAGTAATATCTCCACATTGCAAGGTGCAATTCTGAAATTTTTTGCTTTTTCCTGCTAATCCTAGCATTATAAAGAAGATTCAAAGAGAGTGAGATGCCAGCTCCTTTCATTCAGTCAGTAGCTTCAAACATTTCTGGACGTTTTTCAATGGCAAAAATCAATGAATATTGTAAATGCACAAACAGTAATATCTCCACATTGCAAGGTGCAATTCTGAAATTTTTTGCTTTTTCCTGCTAATCCTAGCAGGATAAAGAAGATTCAAATAGAGTGAGATGCCAGCTCCTTTCATTCAGTCAGTAGCTTCAAACATTTCTGGACGTTTTTCAATGGCAAAAATCAATGAATATTGTAAATGCACAAACAGTAATATCTCCACATTGCAAGGTGCAATTCTGAAATTTTTTGCTTTTTCCTGCTAATCCTAGCAGGATAAAGAAGATTCAAAGAGAGTGAGATGCCAGCTCCTTTCATTCAGTCAGTAGCTTCAAACATTTCTGGTATATGAAAAACATGTTTTTCAATGGCAAAAATCAATGAATATTGTAAATGCACAAACAGTAATATCTCCACATTGCAAGGTGCAATTCTGAAATTTTTTGCTTTTTCCTGCTAATCCTAGCATGATAAAGAAGATTCAAAGAGAGTGAGATGCCAGCTCCTTTCATTCAGTCAGTAGCTTCAAACATTTCTGGACGTTTTTCAATGGCAAAAATCAATGAATATTGTAAATGCACAAACAGTAATATCTCCACATTGCAAGGTGCAATTCTGAAATTTTTTGCTTTTTCCTGCTAATCCTAGCATGATAAAGAAGATTCAAAGAGAGTGAGATGCCAGCTCCTTTCATTCAGTCAGTAGCTTCAAACATTTCTGGTATATGAATAACATGATGTTTTTCAATGGCAAAAATCAATGAATATTGTAAATGCACAAACAGTAATATCTCCACATTGCAAGGTGCAATTCTGAAATTTTTTGCTTTTTCCTGCTAATCCTAGCATGATAAAGAAGATTCAAAGAGAGTGAGATGCCAGGTCCTTTCATTCAGTCAGTAGCTTCAAACATTTCTGGACGTTTTTCAATGGCAAAAATCAATGAATATTGTAAATGCACAAACAGTAATATCTCCACATTGCAAGGTGCAATTCTGAAATTTTTTGCTTTTTCCTGCTAATCCTAGCATTATAAAGAAGATTCAAAGAGAGTGAGATGCCAGCTCCTTTCATTCAGTCAGTAGCTTCAAACATTTCTGGACGTTTTTCAATGGCAAAAATCAATGAATATTGTAAATGCACAAACAGTAATATCTCCACATTGCAAGGTGCAATTCTGAAATTTTTTGCTTTTTCCTGCTAATCCTAGCAGGATAAAGAAGATTCAAATAGAGTGAGATGCCAGCTCCTTTCATTCAGTCAGTAGCTTCAAACATTTCTGGACGTTTTTCAATGGCAAAAATCAATGAATATTGTAAATGCACAAACAGTAATATCTCCACATTGCAAGGTGCAATTCTGAAATTTTTTGCTTTTTCCTGCTAATCCTAGCAGGATAAAGAAGATTCAAAGAGAGTGAGATGCCAGCTCCTTTCATTCAGTCAGTAGCTTCAAACATTTCTGGTATATGAAAAACATGTTTTTCAATGGCAAAAATCAATGAATATTGTAAATGCACAAACAGTAATATCTCCACATTGCAAGGTGCAATTCTGAAATTTTTTGCTTTTTCCTGCTAATCCTAGCATGATAAAGAAGATTCAAAGAGAGTGAGATGCCAGCTCCTTTCATTCAGTCAGTAGCTTCAAACATTTCTGGACGTTTTTCAATGGCAAAAATCAATGAATATTGTAAATGCACAAACAGTAATATCTCCACATTGCAAGGTGCAATTCTGAAATTTTTTGCTTTTTCCTGCTAATCCTAGCATGATAAAGAAGATTCAAAGAGAGTGAGATGCCAGCTCCTTTCATTCAGTCAGTAGCTTCAAACATTTCTGGTATATGAATAACATGATGTTTTTCAATGGCAAAAATCAATGAATATTGTAAATGCACAAACAGTAATATCTCCACATTGCAAGGTGCAATTCTGAAATTTTTTGCTTTTTCCTGCTAATCCTAGCATGATAAAGAAGATTCAAAGAGAGTGAGATGCCAGCTCCTTTCATTCAGTCAGTAGCTTCAAACATTTCTGGACGTTTTTCAATGGCAAAAATCAATGAATATTGTAAATGCACAAACAGTAATATCTCCACATTGCAAGGTGCAATTCTGAAATTTTTTGCTTTTTCCTGCTAATCCTAGCATGATAAAGAAGATTCAAAGAGAGTGAGATGCCAGCTCCTTTCATTCAGTCAGTAGCTTCAAACATTTCTGGACGTTTTTCAATGGCAAAAATCAATGAATATTGTAAATGCACAAACAGTAATATCTCCACATTGCAAGGTGCAATTCTGAAATTTTTTGCTTTTTCCTGCTAATCCTAGCAGGATAAAGAAGATTCAAATAGAGTGAGATGCCAGCTCCTTTCATTCAGTCAGTAGCTTCAAACATTTCTGGTATATGAAAAACATGTTTTTCAATGGCAAAAATCAATGAATATTGTAAATGCACAAACAGTAATATCTCCACATTGCAAGCTGCAATTCTGAAATTTTTTGCTTTTTCCTGCTAATCCTAGCATGATAAAGAAGATTCAAAGAGAGTGAGATGCCAGCTCCTTTCATTCAGTCAGTAGCTTCAAACATTTCTGGTATATGAAAAACATGTTTTTCAATGGCAAAAATCAATGAATATTGTAAATGCACAAACAGTAATATCTCCACATTGCAAGGTGCAATTCTGAAATTTTTTGCTTTTTCCTGCTAATCCTAGCATGATAAAGAAGATTCAAAGAGAGTGAGATGCCAGCTCCTTTCATTCAGTCAGTAGCTTCAAACATTTCTGGACGTTTTTCAATGGCAAAAATCAATGAATATTGTAAATGCACAAACAGTAATATCTCCACATTGCAAGGTGCAATTCTGAAATTTTTTGCTTTTTCCTGCTAATCCTAGCATGATAAAGAAGATTCAAAGAGAGTGAGATGCCAGCTCCTTTCATTCAGTCAGTAGCTTCAAACATTTCTGGACGTTTTTCAATGGCAAAAATCAATGAATATTGTAAATGCACAAACAGTAATATCTCCACATTGCAAGGTGCAATTCTGAAATTTTTTGCTTTTTCCTGCTAATCCTAGCAGGATAAAGAAGATTCAAAGAGAGTGAGATGCCAGCTCCTTTCATTCAGTCAGTAGCTTCAAACATTTCTGGACGTTTTTCAATGGCAAAAATCAATGAATATTGTAAATGCACAAACAGTAATATCTCCACATTGCAAGGTGCAATTCTGAAATTTTTTGCTTTTTCCTGTTAATCCTAGCATGATAAAGAAGATTCAAAGAGAGTGAGATGCCAGCTCCTTTCATTCAGTCAGTAGCTTCAAACATTTCTGGTATATGAATAACATGATGTTTTTCAATGGCAAAAATCAATGAATATTGTAAATGCACAAACAGTAATATCACCACATTGCAAGGTGCAATTCTGAAATTTTTTGCTTTTTCCTGCTAATCCTAGCATGATAAAGAAGATTCAGAGTGAGATGCCAGCTCCTTTCATTCAGTCAGTAGCTTCAAACATTTCTGGTATATGAAAAACATGTTTTTCAATGGCAAAAATCAATGAATATTGTAAATGCACAAACAGTAATATCTCCACATTGCAAGGTGCAATTCTGAATTTTTTTGCTTTTTCCTGCTAATCCTAGCATGATAAAGAAGATTCAAAGAGAGTGAGATGCCAGCTCCTTTCATTCAGTCAGTAGCTTCAAACATTTCTGGACGTTTTTCAATGGCAAAAATCAATGAATATTGTAAATGCACAAACAGTAATATCTCCACATTGCAAGGTGCAATTCTGAAATTTTTTGCTTTTTCCTGTTAATCCTAGCATGATAAAGAAGATTCAAAGAGAGTGAGATGCCAGCTCCTTTCATTCAGTCAGTAGCTTCAAACATTTCTGGTATATGAAAAACATGTTTTTCAATGGCAAAAATCAATGAATATTGTAAATGCACAAACAGTAATATCTCCACATTGCAAGGTGCAATTCTGAAATTTTTTGCTTTTTCCTGCTAATCCTAGCATGATAAAGAAGATTCAAAGAGAGTGAGATGCCAGCTCCTTTCATTCAGTCAGTAGCTTCAAACATTTCTGGACGTTTTTCAATGGCAAAAATCAATGAATATTGTAAATGCACAAACAGTAATATCTCCACATTGCAAGGTGCAATTCTGAAATTTTTTGCTTTTTCCTGCTAATCCTAGCATGATAAAGAAGATTCAAAGAGAGTGAGATGCCAGCTCCTTTCATTCAGTCAGTAGCTTCAAACATTTCTGGACGTTTTTCAATGGCAAAAATCAATGAATATTGTAAATGCACAAACAGTAATATCTCCACATTGCAAGGTGCAATTCTGAAATTTTTTGCTTTTTCCTGCTAATCCTAGCAGGATAAAGAAGATTCAAATAGAGTGAGATGCCAGCTCCTTTCATTCAGTCAGTAGCTTCAAACATTTCTGGTATATGAAAAACATGTTTTTCAATGGCAAAAATCAATGAATATTGTAAATGCACAAACAGTAATATCTCCACATTGCAAGGTGCAATTCTGAAATTTTTTGCTTTTTCCTGCTAATCCTAGCATGATAAAGAAGATTCAAAGAGAGTGAGATGCCAGCTCCTTTCATTCAGTCAGTAGCTTCAAACATTTCTGGTATATGAAAAACATGTTTTTCAATGGCAAAAATCAATGAATATTGTAAATGCACAAACAGTAATATCTCCACATTGCAAGGTGCAATTCTGAAATTTTTTGCTTTTTCCTGCTAATCCTAGCATGATAAAGAAGATTCAAAGAGAGTGAGATGCCAGCTCCTTTCATTCAGTCAGTAGCTTCAAACATTTCTGGACGTTTTTCAATGGCAAAAATCAATGAATATTGTAAATGCACAAACAGTAATATCTCCACATTGCAAGGTGCAATTCTGAAATTTTTTGCTTTTTCCTGCTAATCCTAGCATGATAAAGAAGATTCAAAGAGAGTGAGATGCCAGCTCCTTTCATTCAGTCAGTAGCTTCAAACATTTCTGGTATATGAATAACATGATGTTTTTCAATGGCAAAAATCAATGAATATTGTAAATGCACAAACAGTAATATCTCCACATTGCAAGGTGCAATTCTGAAATTTTTTGCTTTTTCCTGCTAATCCTAGCATGATAAAGAAGATTCAAAGAGAGTGAGATGCCAGGTCCTTTCATTCAGTCAGTAGCTTCAAACATTTCTGGACGTTTTTCAATGGCAAAAATCAATGAATATTGTAAATGCACAAACAGTAATATCTCCACATTGCAAGGTGCAATTCTGAAATTTTTTGCTTTTTCCTGCTAATCCTAGCATTATAAAGAAGATTCAAAGAGAGTGAGATGCCAGCTCCTTTCATTCAGTCAGTAGCTTCAAACATTTCTGGACGTTTTTCAATGGCAAAAATCAATGAATATTGTAAATGCACAAACAGTAATATCTCCACATTGCAAGGTGCAATTCTGAAATTTTTTGCTTTTTCCTGCTAATCCTAGCAGGATAAAGAAGATTCAAATAGAGTGAGATGCCAGCTCCTTTCATTCAGTCAGTAGCTTCAAACATTTCTGGTATATGAAAAACATGTTTTTCAATGGCAAAAATCAATGAATATTGTAAATGCACAAACAGTAATATCTCCACATTGCAAGGTGCAATTCTGAAATTTTTTGCTTTTTCCTGCTAATCCTAGCATGATAAAGAAGATTCAAAGAGAGTGAGATGCCAGCTCCTTTCATTCAGTCAGTAGCTTCAAACATTTCTGGTATATGAAAAACATGTTTTTCAATGGCAAAAATCAATGAATATTGTAAATGCACAAACAGTAATATCTCCACATTGCAAGGTGCAATTCTGAAATTTTTTGCTTTTT
>NW_027367879.1:0-54135 GCF_046119375.1 Phyllobates terribilis | reverse complement strand
AGATAAGAAAAAACATAGAAAAAAACTACACAATAAAATAAAGGAAACAAATAAAAAAATACGAAAAATAAAACAATTGCCTGTGCGTAGCACGGGTCTGAAGGTCCTAGTATATATAAAAGATTAGGAGTGATTCAAATCACTAAATATGAGATTTAAGAAACAATAAATACCCCTCTATTCCTAATGAATTTTGCAAATGAATTGGATTAAACAAATTAGATATATGTGTACTAAAACAATAAATATCCATTAAGTTGTAGAAACTAATTAGGTCAAAGAATTCTAAGAGCATTAGTAGTGGAAGCTTATGTACATGAGATTTTATAATTGTTTTAAATATAAAATTGGTGGATGACTTAAAGCTCCTAGAAATACATCCCTTGAGCTTTAAAATCCATTGAAAATAAAGCCCCGGAAAGAGGGACTTTATCTGTTGAAAATAACACCGTGACGCCAGCGTGGCGCAACGAACGACCTAGATTAAATCTAGCCGTTCGTATATATATAAACAAAAATTCTTTATTTAAAAAACTATAGATTAAGAAAATAAAATAAAATAATTAATATTCTAATTACATTTTCTCTATCTATAGGCATGAATTTTGATAATATTTTGTTAGTTTAATTTTTTGATTGTAGCTTAAATATTATAAAAGAAAATTAATGATTTTTTTTACTAATATGGTGTTTAAAACTATTGATATCTGTAGGCATATTTTAAGTATAAATCAATCAAAATAAAATATAGTAGCATAAGTTATAGTGGATTTGTTGCATTAAAACAAGTGCATTACAACAATAAACAAGCGTTACATGGATGAAATATGCATGAAAAGATTAAAACATGGATTAAAAGAATAAAACATGCATTACAAGATTGAAAAGTGCAAGACATAATATAAATACAAGTAGATCTTCTAGTTTATTTTTATGTATCGTGTAACATTGTTTATCTTAAATCGTGTAATATTATCTAATATCTATTTAATATAAATTGATCTTTTATTTTAAAAAATTATTTATTTAATTTTAGTTAAATATTATCTATTATATATTTAATAAAAATTATATTTAAAATAATAATATATTAAATCAACTCTCATTTAATAACTATATAAATTAATCATAAAGCCCCAAAACTTAAAACCTCCACTACACATCTTAAAATTAAAGTGGGACTTAAAGATTAAATGGAGGTAAGAAGTTGGACTTTAAGCCCCAACATAAAGCCTCCACTATGGATGCTCTAAGCAATAACTTTAATACAATATACTAATTTAGCTACATTGTCTTTTGAAATAGATGATGCATGAATATAAAGCAACCAAGAAGCACAATCAAACTAAAGTTTCTAATGTAGATTAAACTTATAATTCATAGTCAAAGTTGAGAGAAACTTACAATGCATATCTTGGTTTAGCTAATGAAGAAATAGAAAACGTGGCTGAAGCCTAAGGTGTAGATAGATATCCATGCAAAGCGCCTTAGAGAGATATGATGTTGTTTTGCTCTTCTGAGACTACAAGAAAGTGTCTCAGCGAGATAGATGAAGACTCGTTTGGAAGCTCTAGAGACTTGCTTGAACATGTATGATTCTCGCTTGAAAGAATATGTGTAGCTATACCATAGATGAGATTCGCTTGAACGAAGCGATTCATGACTTACATAGATTTACACCTCCTTTTAGATAAGAATGATAGAGATGTGTGCAGACGATTGAATTATGCTTGATTTCTTCTTGTTTCAGTCCTGAAGGAGATGAATCTTCTTGTTAGTTTAAGCTTGACTAGCTTAAACATCCCGCTTGTTTTGATGATATAAACATAGCATTTTATGTCTTTTGTGTGTGACAAGATTTACAGGACTAGCTCAAGAAGTTAGGAGAATAGCTTTGATACAAGCGGACAAGCTAGAGTCTAGCTTTGTGCCTAGCGGGGAAAGAGAGTCTAGCAAAGGCAATGTTGAATAAAAAGTGACGAAAAGAAAGTGGGTCCAGTGTAGAACGAAGGACTAGCAAAAGAGAAGAGAGTCACTACGAGCGAGTGGATCGAGCTTCAAACTCATAGAGAAGTATACAAGTGGATCCAGTGTAGAAGAGTGTCCTACAGTGGAATCCTACACCAGCGATGTAAAGGACTCAGGCGCAATAATGGGAAGGCCGAGACGCTAAGGATAGGGGGGTGTGCGATTCCTACCTATGGATAGTGAAGAACGTGGATTGACAAGCTAGATGAATAAGAGAGGCACGGACTAGTGTTGAGAGTATTGACAACGTGGTCAATGTTTGTTACTCAAGGAGAAGGAAGAAGCGCGTGGGATCAAGTGGTGTTCCAAGAGTGGATCGATCACACGGATTGCCATCATGGATTCTCATTGCAATTCTGTTATAGTTCGTTTCTTTACTTGGAGGATAAATTTAGGAAAGTATATAAATAGGTGTAATAGGTATTGTTAGTGCAGACAAGAGAGAGAGAGAGATAGTGAGCATTGAGACGAACTTGACAAAGAACCTTTTTGAGGAGAGCAAACCCAGAGAGAAACACAAGAGGTCTAGGAAAACATAGAGAGAAGTGAGTACCAGCTGAGTGTTTAGGGTTAAGAGTGAATTGGTAAGAGTTGAAGCTACAAGAAAGCTACTCTTAGACAAGGTCGCTTAGGTTCAGATATTTCGTCTACATACCTATAGAGCCGAGAGGATCACTTGTATCGAGATGAATGTAGATTGTATTAAGTGGGAGAGTTACTAGTGTTGTAATTCTTTTGATTTAATATAATCTAACTAGTCCTGAGTTTTATCCCGGGCTTAGTAGAAGCCTAGGGTTCTCACCTTGGAGAAAATCTTTGCATTTGATCTGAACTTACTATCTAACAATTCTATGTTCAATATGTTAGTTTGAGCTTGCTAAGCTTAATAACTCCTCTTGTTTTGATGATGATAAACACTACATTAATTTAATATTTCTTGTATTTTCTGAGCATTAAAGGAATATCTTAAGAAGCTAAGATAATCGCTTTTAGATAGCGAACAAGCCTAGAGACTAGCTTTGAGCCTTGCGAAGACAGAGAGTATCTCTAAGACAGTCTCAACCAAAATAGAAGAAAAGAAATCACTCCAGAAGTGAAGTGAAGTGAAGTCCGTTGAAGGGGAAGGACTAGCACAACGCATGGAGAGTCGGTGGGAGCTAGTGAATCCTTTGCTTCAAAAAAAGTGAAGTGAAGAATTACCAGGTGGATTCCATGCACCAGCGTGTAGGGTATTCGGGCACAACTAATGGAAATGTCGAGAAGATAAGGATGTGTGAAGATGTGTTTCTTACCATGGATAGCGAGGGACGAGGATGGCCAGGCTAGACGAATAAAAGGCTTGCAAGTGTTGTGGGATGGATCGCCATCGTGGACGAAGTTTGTTACAAGTTTGTTACTTAAGAAAAGCAGAAGCGTGTGGAATTTGTGGTGCTCCTTGGTGGATCAACGCACGGATTGCCAACGTGGACCTTTTGTTGTAATGTGTATAGAATTCCTTTCTTGGGGAATAAGTTTAGGAAGTTCTATATATATGTTCAATAGGTGAATTGTTAACACACGAGCTTGAGAACCTCATTGAATAATAAAGAGTAGAGTGAAGCTTAGGAGAAGTAGCCCAAGAGAGAAACACAACAAGATTCCAAAACACGGGAGTTAATAGAGTTTGGTAGTTAGGGAAGATCGCTACATGACTAGAAAGCTGGGAGGTGAGTACGATTGAGGGTTTAGGGTGAAAACCTAGTGATCTCAGAGGGAGAAAGTGAGTCAACAACACCTTGAGAGTAACGAGCTGGTATTTGGGATGAAGAGCTATTGTATTTAGTGGAGAGAGTGAGTAATTGTAATCTTCATTTGATATAATTAATATAGTGGTGAGTTTCATCCCGAGCTTGAGTTAAGACAAGTGTTCTCATCTTACCAAATCTCTGTGCATATTGAGCTGAACTTAAATCTAACCATCTCAAGTTCTTATTGTGGCAAAGTCTCTAATCTCTACATATAAACACACTTGCTACTCGGTTGTTGTGTTTAAAACGGGACTTAGACTCGCTTTGTGTGTTTTGCCATTTCCGCATCTTAAAAAAACTTAAGCTAGTCTATTGAGATACTCTTCTATCAAGAGCTAGTCGATCTAAGATACTCTATTAAGTATTCAGCAATGATTCATTTACATTTATACTCGCTTTTTTGAAAATGATCCTTTTACACTAGCTTACTAGCTTTTGTGCATTGAATTTTGAGTAAGTGTAACATTATTAATTATATCTAGTCACACTCACTTTATCTTACTCGATCCTCACATACATAATCCACAATTGGTATCAGAACTCAGGTTGCTCAATCTTGCATAGATTTGATTCATATGCTCTAGTCTGAATCATGGGCAATGAAAAACACTCTTTTAACCTATGGATCTCTTTGGATAAGCCTCATATCTTAGTTGAGGGTGATCTGGAATGGTGGCTCATGATGAATAAGAACTATATCCAATAAACTGACTATCAATGTTGGAGAATCATTGAAAAAGGTGAAGAAACGCTCACAGAAGAAACTGACACATACAAATGGGGACCAGTTTAGTATTATATGCTAGAGAAGAATGCCAAGGCAAAGCAACTCATCCTCAATGCTCTATAACGCAAGGACATCGACAAAATCATGCCTCTCTCCACTACCAAGCTCATCTAGAATGCTATCATAGATATGCACAACGACAGTGAGGATATGAAGAACAACCGTTGATTCGAGCTCCAAAGAGACTTCCATTTGTTTAAGATGGGAGAAAGCGAGTCTGTATCAGATTATCATTCCTGGTTCCAGGTATTATGTGACAAGATGTCCTCTTCAAGACTCAAGGTAGAACCCTGGGAACTCACTCTCGCTTTTATCCATGGTGTTAAATCTAAGTTTGACACAACTAAACGACTAATTCTAATCACAAAAGAAACAAAAGGTTTGCATGTATCTGTACTTGATGGTAAATTAAGAATGTAGGAAGCCGAAGATCAAAAGGAGTCAATGGCATCAAAGGAAACCGAAGGAGTTTCTCTCAAGCTTACTCATGTAAGGTCGAGGACAACAATGAATCCAAAAATGAAGAAGACCAGGAAGTAGCGATGATAACTAAGCTAGCCAAGAGGTTCTTGAAGAAGAAGTTTTGCATCACTACCAAGGACCGAGGTCCAAAGGAAAACACGCCATTCAGCCTCAAGAACATCATGTGCTACAAACGTTCAGGTAGAGGACATCTTTCTAGATATTGTCCAAGTGAAAAGGTAGATCCAAATTAAAAAGAAGGTGGATCTTGAACAAATCCAAGGAAGGTCTTTGTCACACTATGGGGTGTTTTTGATGATGAAGTCGACGTTGGTGAAGATCATGAGAATTGCTTCACAGTCGCTCAACCTATTCCAGAGCCAGCTCCTAAACCTAAAGTGTAGATAAGTATTCTTGAACCAGAACCCATACTAGATATCTCCTTTACCCCCTCCTTTTATATTTGTGGTTGTACTCGATCAAGCTAATCAATCTGAGGACAAGCTTTATTTGAGTGGTTCTATTTCCTCTAAGTCTGTTACGACTATATTTGAGGATAAGGTCCTTCAAGCGAGTCTTGAGATAGACAATCTTGCTTCGAGCAAGTCATCTAAGACTCTTCCTATATGTAAAAGCTCTTACAAGCCATATACGAACAACTAGGAGCACAATGAGTGTTACCTCACATAGGTAAACCTCATCCAGTGCCATGTCTTTGTGATGATGACTATTCTGAGCGAGTTTCTAGAACTGTGAAGATGAAAGTTCTACCTTCCAGTTCTGGAATCGCTAGCTCTAACGTTCCTACAAAGTCAATACTTTGTTGGGATCACACTGCTTGATTTTTTTTTTGTAGGAAAGGATGCAGAGTAGAAGGCAAATGTAATAACTAAAAGCTACTCTCATTCTTAGTAAGAAGAAGGAGTTTGGTATCTTCTTCAAGGCTAAATTGACAAAATCAAGCAAGTTCTAAAATCTAACCAACATCTCTTTCACTCTTATCATACATGATATGTATATGTATATCATGTGGTAAAGTATTAGCTTCTGGCATAGCGAGCCTCACTTAGTGATAAAGCTACATCTATTTGCTCAAAGCGACACTCAAATAGTTCAAGCGAGTCATTGAAGATTCAAGCGACTCTATTAATTAACTCGCTGAACTATAAATAATACTTCTAGAAGAGCCAAAACTGCAATCCATCTCTCTAAAGGCGCTTTACTTGGATATTTTATGAGCCTTTAGCCTCTTTGGTTTTCTTTCTTAAATATAAGGCTTAAATTGGAATTAATTCCTATCAATTAGACCATTCGTCCACTCTTTGTAAGTTCCTTTCTACTGGTTATGTTTAAGTAGTTTATTTTATCTTTGGGAACTTACGATGAGGTACGTTTCATGATGTTTTCTTTTTAACCTGCTATATCTAAACAAGAACTGACTAGCTTGATGAGTATATTGATGCAAACATGTTATATTTTCTAATATCATTGCATGATCTTCTTTACCTCTTCTAAAAGTTGTGATCCTCTTCTTTCATATTACATGCCTAACAAATGATCCACTTCTAAGTGTCCCTAAGATTGACTTTAATGATTGCTTCCTGATTCCCTTGATAAAACTCCACAATAGGATGTATATATTATTTTGACAAAAGCCAGTATCCCATATATGCACATGATTTTACATGCTATATTTGAGTGTGAGTAACCCCCCTATATGAGCATTATATCCCTTATAGTCGCGCTGTGATATTCATGCTAAGCTATTGTATCACATATCAAGCATGATCTAACTTCTTCCAGTATAAGTAATTAAGCGCCAATTACTCAAAGAGAGTGAAAAATGAACTACCTCGAAGCCCGACACATCTATCTAAATCAAGTGCTACTCAAGCGAGGTGAAATATGAAGTCAATACATTACAGCTATATCTTGTCCAGTCTCGCTTCAAGTACATTAGCTCGAGACCAGTGCCAAGACACTCTTTATTATTTGGCACTGAGACAAGCAAAGCCACTCCAAGAAGAAATCAAGTCTATTGGTAAAAGCTGGTGAACATACTAAGAAGAAGGTGATTTTAGTTGATACTCTTACTTTCTTTCTGAATATTCTTTGTGTGACTATGTCATAGACTTTCTAGGGTTCCGCTACAAAAGGCGTGATTTTTATTATACATATTTACAGTATGCCTTGGATTTATTATAGCGACTTGAGTGCTTCATGGTTACAGTCTCGCTTACATGCTCTTTACATGATTATGCTTCTTATCTGAGTTAAGTGTGACTGAGTACCTTACTTTTGGTTCTCTTTCATGAAATATATATGCCTTTTTTATGATACCAAAAGGGGGAAGAAAAATGGTTTGGGCAGGTGAAGGATTGAGGTAGAATATCATTCCCGTTGTCGAAATTGGGCAGAATTTAGACCGGCTAGGGGGAATAAAGGTATACTTGCTAAGTTCCATTAGCAAGATTTTGAGCAGATTTGGTCAATCTGTCAAGTATCATTTTAAACTTCATTTTATATCTAATAACTTAACTGAGTACATTTTGAAATATATGTTCTTACACTGTTTAAGTGTTTGTCATCATCAAAAAGGGGGAAATTGTCTGTTTTGAGCTTGCTCAGGTTAATCACTCCTCTTGTTTTAATGATGACAAAAACTACATTTGATATTTCTTGTGTTTTCTGCGCATTACAGGAATAGCTTAAGAACCTAAGAGAATCGCTTTAATATAGCGAACAATCTAGAGACTAGCTTTGAGTCTTACAAAGACAAAGAATATCGCTAAGGCAGTCTCAACCAAAACAGAAGGAAAGAAATCAATCCAGAAGTGAAGTGAAGTCCGTTGAAGGGAAAGGACTAGCGCAGCACATTGAAAGTCGATGCGAGCTAGTGAATCATTTGCTTCAACAAAAGTTAAGTGAAGAAGTCCCAAGTGGATTCCATGAACCAACGTGTAGGGTATTTGGCCGCAACTAATGGGAATATCTAGAAGCTAAGGATGGGTGAAGAATGTGTTTCTTACCATGGATAGCGAGGGACGAGGATTGCCAGACTGGATAAATAAATGGCTTGTGAGTGGTGTGGGATGGATTGCTAGTGTGGACAAAGTTTGTTACAAGTTTGTTACTCAAGAAAAGCAGAAGCGTGTGGAATTTGTGGTGCTCCTTGGTGGATCGACGCGTGGATTGCCAGTGTGGACCTTTGTTGGAATGTGTATAGAATTTCTTTCTTGGGGAATAAGTTTAGGAAGTTCTATATATATGTGCAATAGGTGAATTGTTAACGACCGAGCTTGAAAACATCATTGAGTGAGAAAGAATCTAGTGAAGCTTAGGATAAGCAGCCCAAGAGAGAAACACAACGAAATTTGAAAACCTGGGAGTTAGTACAGTTGAGTGGTTAAGGAAGATCACACAAGGATTAGAAAGTTGGGAGATGAGTACGATTGAGTGTTTAGGGTGTAAAGCTTGTGATCTCAGAGGGAGAAAGTGAGTCAACAACACCTTTAGAGTAGAGAGGTTGTATTTGGGCTGAATAGAGATTGTATTGAGTGGAGAGAGCGAGCGATTGTAATCTTCATTTGATATAATCAATATAGTGATGAGTTTCATCCCGGGCTTGAGTTAAGCCAAGGGTTCTCACCTTACCAAATCTCTGTGCATATTGAGCTGAACTTTAAATCTAACCATGTAAAGTTCTTATTGTGGCAAAGTCTCTAATCTCTACATGTAAACACACTTGCTAGTCGCTTGTTGTGTTTACAAAGGGACTTAGACTCGCTTTGTGTTTTTTTTTCCATTTTTGCATCTTAAAAACACTTAAGCTATTCTATCGAGCTACTCTTCTATAAAGAAATATTCGATCTAAGCTACTCTATTAAGTATTCAGCAACAATTCATTTACATATATACTCGCTTTGTTGAATATGATCCTTGTACACTAGCTTACTAGCTTTATGCATTGGATTTAGAGTAAGTGTGACGTTATCAATTATATCTAGTCACACTCGATTTATCTTAAATGATCCTCACATACATAATCCACACAATATTTTGGCTAATCTCCCTTTCCCCATTTATAACACACTTTCTCTATAGACTGTTGTGTTTACTTTGAAGATTAGACTAGCTTAAAAGTGTTTTCAGCTTCCGCATTATTTTGAACACTTTAGCTAGTTGGTTAATCTACTCTTTTATAAGTGTTAACTGACCAAATCTACTCTATCTAATCCGACAACGAGTCTTTTCTATATTTATCTCGCTGGATTTGATCCTTATACACTAGCTTGTGATTGTTTTAAAGACCCCTCAAAACCCACAATTGGTATCAGAGCTCGTCCGATTATCTTCTCAAACAGAATTACAAGCGATGTCTTGTTGATAAGGCCTTGTTCATTAGAGAGGTAAAAGGGGATTTGTTGATTGTCCAAATTTATATTGATGACATTATTTTTGGCTCCACTAACCTATAGCTAGTCGAAGACTTCAAGACTACAATGAGCTCAAAATTCATCATGAGCATGGTAGCTGATCTCACATTTTTTTCTAGGTTTGCAAGTAAATCAGCTTAAGGAAGGGATTCAAATTCACCAAAACACTATATTGAAGAGCTTCTGAAGAACTACGATATAAATAATTCCAAGCCGCTGCCAACCCCCTTCTCAACCACCACCAAACTTGACGCCAATCTCGATGGTGCGAAGTTGGATGCAACTCTGTAAAGGGGTATGGTAGGATCTCTCATGTAACTCACTGCAGTTAGACCTGATACATTATTTGCAGTGGGTGTATGTGCTCGTTCTCAAGCAAATTTAAGGGCTTCACATCTTGTATATGTAAAGCGAGTCTTTTGGTACTTGAAAGGGACTCCAGATTTGTATCTCTTGTATCCCAGCGGTGATAAGATATCCCTCATAAGATATACCGACGCAGACTACCTAGGATATTTGGTGGACCGGAAAAGTACCAATGGAATGGCTCAGTATTTTGGACCGTTTCTAGTTTCTTGGGGCTCAAAGAAACAAAACTCTATAGCCACATCTACCACTGAAGCAGAATACATCGCGTAAGCCACTTGTTGCACTTGATGTCTATGGCTAAAACAACAGCTGTCCGACTATGGCGTCTTATTAGGTACTTTATAGATTCTCTGCTACTATACAAGCACTATTAATCTTTCTGAGAATCTGGTATATCACTCTTGCTCTAATTATTTTGATGTTTTGCGTTGAGCATAAAAGAGTGAAGCTTACTCAAATACCAACAGAAGATCAAATCATTGATATCTTCACTAAAGGACTAAACCGGGTACCTTTCATAAATCTGAGACTTCAATTGGGCTTAATTCCTATAAATTAGACCATTCGTTCACTCGTTGAAGTCCTTTCTAACTGGCTATGTTTACACATACTAATTTGTCATTGGAAATTAGGATGAGATTCGCTTTCATGATATTTTCTTGTTAACTTGCTATATCTCAACAGGAAATGCCTAGCTTGACATGTATATTGATGCAAACATTTTACTATTTTCTGTATCATTGAATGCTCTTGTTTATCTCATTAAAAAGTGGTGATCGTCTTCTTCCTATAATATAAACCCCAAGATATGATCCACTTCTAAGTATCCCTAATCTGACTTTAATGATATGCTTTCTGATTCCTTGAAAACCCCCTCTACAGAAAGTACACTTTTATTTTGACAGAAAGCCAGTATCCCATTTATATGCACATGATCAATACATGAAATATCTGAGTGTGAGTGACCCTTTATATGTGCATTATATTCCTCCTATTTGCGCTTTGATTTTCATGATAAGATATTGTATCACATCTCAAGTATTATTGTACTTCTTCTAGTATAAGTAAATAAACGCCAATTGCTCAAGAGAGTGAAGAATCAACTACCTTGAAGCCCAACACAACTATCTAAATAAAGTGCAATCAAGGAGGTGAAAAATGAAGTCAATACATAACAACGGTGATCAAATATATCTTGTCCAGTCTCGCTTCACAAAATAGAAGTTCTAGACCAGTGTTGAGTAATTCTTTATCATTTGGCACTGAGACAAGCGAAGCAACTCAAAACAAGAACTCAAATATTTTGGTAAAATTTGGTGAATATACTGAGGGAGAAGGTGCTTTGAGTTGATACTCTTACTTGCTTTCTTAATATTCTTTGCGTAACTATTTGATAGACTCGTTAGGATTCCAGCTACAAAAGGCGTGCGGATTATCTTATACACATAGTATGCCTTTGATTGATCATAGCGATATAAGTGCTTCATGGTTACAATCTTGCTTACTCGATCTTTGAATGATTATGCATGTTATCTGGGTTAAGCATGACTGAGTAGATCACTTTTATTTTCCTTTGATGAATTAACTATGTCTTTTCGATGATGCCAAAAGCGGGAAGTAAACAATTTGGGCAGGTGAAGGATTGAGGTAGAATAATCTTTCCGTCCTCGAATTGAGAAGAATTTAGACCAGCTAGGTCTAAGGGGGAATAAATGTATACTTGCTAAGTGCCTTTAGCAAGATTTTGAGCAGATTTGGTAAATCTGTCAAGTATCAGTTTAATCTTCATTTCATATCTTAAGCTTAACTGAGTAAGTTTTGAAAATATATGTTCTTACACTATTTAAGTGTTTGTCATCATCAAAAAGGGGGAAATTGTTATTTTAAGCTTGATTTGCTTAAACAATTTACTTGTTGTAATGACGATAAACATAGCATTTGACGTCTTTTGTGTGTGACAAGCTTTCCAGGACTAGCTCGAGGAGTTAGGAGAATAGCTTTGATGCAAGCGGAAAAGCTAGAAACTAGCTTTGTGCCTATAGTGAAAAGTGAGTCTCGCAAAGGAAATGTTGAATAAAAAGTGAAGAAAAGAAAAATCCCAAGTGATGAGTTATGAAGAACGAAGGACTAGCAAGATCGAAGAGAGTCAATGCGAGCTAGTGGATCGATCTTCAAACTCATAGAGAAGTATATAAGTGGATCCAGTGTCGAAGAGTGTCCTATGGTGCAATCCTACACCAGCAACGTAGAGGATTTGGGCACAGTGAAGGGAAGGTCAGGAATCTAAGGATAGGGGGATGTGCGGTTCTTACCTATGGATAGTGAAGAACATGGATCGCCAAGCTGTACGAATCAGAGACACGCAGAGTGGTGTGCAGAGGATTGCCAACATGGACAAATTTTGTTTCTCAAGGAGAAGGAAGAAGCGTGTGGGATTAAGTGGTGTTCCAAGAGTGCATCGATCACACGGATTGCCAGCGTGGATTCTCATTGCAATTCTGCTATAGTTTGTTTCTTTACTTGGAGGATAACTTTAGGAAATTCTATAAATAGGTGCAATATGCACTTGTTAGTGCAGATAAGAGAGAGAGAAAGAGAGAGAGTGTGAGCATAGAGACAAACTTGAGAGAGAACCGTGTTGAGGAGAGCAAACCCGAAGAGAAACACAAGAGGTCTAGGAAAACATAGAGAGAAGTGAGTACCAGCTGAGTTTTTAGGGTTAAGAGTGAATTGGTAAGAGTTGAAGCTAGAGGAAATCTACTCTTAGCCAAGGTCGCTTAGGTTCAGATAGTTCATCTACATACCTATTGACAAGAGAAAATTACTTGCATCGAGCGGAACGTAGATTGTATTAAGTGGGAGAGCTGCGAGTGTTGTAATTCTCTTGATTTAATATAATCTAGTTAGTGGTGAGTTTTATCCCGGGCTTATTAGAAGCCTAAGGTTCTCACCTTGGGGAAAATCTTTTCATTTGAGATAAACTTACTATCTAACAATTCTAAGTTCAATATTGTGGGTAATCTCCCTTTCTGCATTTCTAACACATTTGCTCTATACCTTGTTGTGTTTAATTTGGAGATTAGACTAGCTTAAAAGTGTTTTCAAATTTCGCATTATTTAAACACTTTAGCTAGTTTTTTAAGCTACTCTTTTATAAGTGTTAGCTGAACCAAGCTACTCTATCTATTCCGATAGCGAGTATTTTCTGTACTTATCTCGCTAGATTCAATCCCTTATACACTACCTTCTGTATTGTTTTGAAGACCCCTCAAAACCAACACTCCTCCCTTAGTGTGAAATGGGAGTAGCTTGAAGATTTTACTCTGTAGCTCCTACTATGCATTTCAACCCTCAATGAAAGTCAAACTTTTGGTGTCCAACTAAGCGATGGCTTTGAAGGCACATTAGCGCTAGGTATTCTCGAGCTAGAAGTAGAACATTCATCATACCAGCTCTAGGAGTAGACACATAATAAATGTCATCGTTCAAATCAAGCACTTGGTGAGGTTCACATATGTATGGCATACATCGTTATGCTTTAGTTTGTTCTTCCTTGGCTTTTGAGGGCCTTGTACATACAAACTTGGTCGTAGACAACCCGCTCATGTCAAGCTTGTCTTCAACGAGACTCACTTGATCAAGCTTGCCCTTCCTAGATTTATCCATTAACAACTTATAGGGAACTAGAAGAAGTTCCAATTTAACAGGGATGACCTTGATGTCTTTTTCAGATTCAGAAACTTCAGGGGATATTAAGCACAACTCTTATGCTTCTCCACAATCTAGCTCATCTTTTGAATCAACCCATAAAGTGACGAAGGCTTTCTTTGGTGGAGCCTCGGACAAGCATGGATCCACCTTAGTACATGTGCAAGCTTTGGGCACGTGTCTTTTACCTTTGATGTTGTAGCATATGACATCTTTGAGGTCACATAGCATGAAGTCACCTCGTTGAAAGCAACCTTGTCCCTTAAAGAATTTCTTGACTAGTTTAGTCATCATCGCAACATCCCGATCTTTTTCATGGTCATCTTCATCATTTTCTTCCATCTTTTTAAGTACTCGGGTGAATTGAGCACCATTCCCTTGGATTCCTTAGCTGCTAGTGACTCTTTTTGGCCTTCTCTTTCCTACACTTGATGTTTTCCAACAGCCACAGATACATGAAGCTCTTTTGTTTCTCTAGCCATTAGCAGTATCCTCTTAGTAGTATCAAATTTAGCATTTACCACAGGAATGAAAACCATTAAGAGTTGCCAGGAATCTACTTTAAGTCCAGCTGAGGATATTTTATTGCATAATACCTAGAATCTCGAATGACAATTTGATATTGACTCGCTTTCACCTTTTTTGAAAGAGTGAAAATCCCTTTGGAGCTCGTACTTGCGATTATTCTTCATGTCTTCACTACCTTAGTGCATATCTGTAATCGCTTCACACATGAGCTTTGCGGTTGTCAGGGACATGATCTTATATATGTCTTTTCTAGATCGAGTGTGTAATTTCTCTCGATTAACATAAGTTTAGTGGTGAGTTTTATCCCGAGCTTAATAGAAGTTTAGGTTTCTATTAAGCTCTCTCTCACAATACAAGTTGCATTCAACACATACAAGCAATCTCTCCTAGTTAGATACTAGCTCTTTTCACATCGACTTAAGCTCCAAATAGCTTTCTCTCTAGCTCTCTCTTAGACCTAACCGTTTTTCTCCCTCTTAGCAAGTGAAGCTCTGAAACCCCTGTTCATCTCTATGAACTTGTGTGCCTGACAACACCTAATGCACACTTATATAGTATTTCTAACATAAACCCTAAAGCTAGCAAATCTGTTAGTTGAGCTTTGTTATTTCCAACAAAATCTATATCAATCGGCAAGGAATACGACCACCTTAGCGATCTGTGTGATCATTTGTGCTCTGGAAATGCATCAATGACCTCTATTACTTTGTGCTTCTTCACTTGATCTTCTTAGCTCATCCCCATTGGCAATCCACACCTTCATCGCGTCTCTGATTTATCCAGCTTGGTGATCCCCATCCATCCACTATCCAAAAGTAGAAATCCTAACAAACTCCATGTTGTTTCCATTTCCCTTCAGTTGTAGCTTGAACGACCTTCCCTTTACTTGACCAAATACTCTATCCACTTGTGCAAGATTCCACCCATAGACTCTTTATTTTTCGCTCTATTGCTTGTATCTTCTCTCTTTTCTCTGAAGAAAGATTCACTAGCTTGACATCGACTCTCTCTCCCTTAAAGCTAGTCCTTCCGACTTATTATTTCTGCTCTGCAACACTTATTGTGTCTTGACTAGATTCAACTTTCTCCACAAGCCCTTAAGCTAGTCTCCTCGTGGACTCATCTAGTCCGCTTGTGTCAAAGCTACTCTTCGAACTCCTCAAACTATACCTGATTATCTTAGAGCACACAAAGGATATCAAATATATAGGCTTGTTATCATTAAAACAAGCTGAACGATTGAACGAGCTAGTTACACACTATAACTCAAACCAACACAACCATAAGCTAGCAGTTCTATACTAGAGCAAGACATGAAGAAATCCGCTTCAGCGATCCGCGTGACCAACTTCACACTTGAATTCCATCGACGCTCAAACCCTCTTTGTGGTTCTTTAGCTTCACGATCCAACTTTCACGTTGGCAATCTGCACCTTCAACACTTCCTTGATTTGTCCAGCTTAGTGATCCCCGTACATCCACATTCCAAAAGTAGAAATCCTACAACCTTTAGTTATTTTCATTTCTCTTAAGTTGTAGCTTCAACGACCCTACTTTCTTGGACCAAATCTCCTAAGTGCATGTCTAGGATTCCAACCATGGACACGCTTTAACTCGATTACTTGTATCTCTTCTCTTTTCTTCTGAAGCGTGATCCTCTAGCTTGAAGCGCCACTCGCTCGCTTAAAGGTAGACCTTCCGTCTTCTTATTTCTTCAGTTCAAACCTTAATTTGTCTTGGCGAGATTCATCTTTCCCCTCTAGACCTTAAGCTAGACCCTCAGTAGTCAAAGCTAGTCCGCTTGTTTTTAAGCTACACCTAAAACTCCTTGAGCTATATCTAGTTAGCTTAAAACACACAAAGGACATCTAATAGTTGAGTTTGTTTTCATCAAAACAACAGAAATCTTTAGCTAGCTCATTCCATCTCTAGTTCAAACCAACAAATTCGTATATGCATAATGATGATCATCAAATTACTTTATACTTTACAACTTTATTTGTAGAAATTTTAATGGCAAGTATAACAAAGAGGGATTTGACATTCTCGACTTATCTGGTCAAAAGTACCTTGAACGGAATGTAGATGTCCTTACTCACCTCAAGGAAAATGGCCTTCAAAAGAAATGGATGAGGATAACCAAACCACGACACAAAATAAAGAAAATGCTATTGTATTCCTCCGCCAACATATACTTGAGAGCCTCAAAACTAAGTACTTATTTGTTGATGATGCAAAACAATTGTGGTAACATTTAAATGAACTCTATGGTCATACAATATATGTTCTTCTCCCACAAGAACTATATGATTGGACCAACTTAAGGTTCCAGGACTATAAGTTCATATCTTAATACAATAGTGTTCTGTTCAACATCACATCTCAACTTAAACTTTGTGGGCAAAATAACTAAGAAAAAAATGTTGGGAAACATTATCCACAATGCATGCCACCAATGTTGTGTTACAACAACAATATAGGGAGATAAACATCAAAAAATACTCTAACATGTTGAAAGTATTATTATTTGCTGAAAAGAATAGTGAACTCCTAATGAGAAATCACAATATAAGGCCTACTAGCTCCACAACGGTTCTTGAAGCAAACATTGTAGTCAAAGGGTTCTATGAAGGAAACGCCAATAATTACAAGACACAACATAATCATGTCCGCTGTCGTGGCCGTAGAGGCCATCAAGTTTTCCAGTGGCAGAGGAGGTCGTGGCGACTATGTTTGAGGATATATTCAAGGATACAACAAAGGTCATGCTAATCACCATAGCTACAAAGTCAACAAGGATGGTGGAAAGATAAAAGTCCAGACGGGTAAAAAAGGGCCCTCCCAAAAGTCCAAATCCACTTGCAATAAATGTGGCATGAGTGGTCATTGATCAAGGGTATGTCATACAACTTCACACTTAGTGAAGCTATAACAGGTTGGGAAGGGCAAAGAAAAGGAAACTAAGAGAAATTACATCGAGAATGAGAATTTAGGCAATTTTAACATGCCAAATATGGATACCCCTCTATTCCTTAACCAAGAAGGGGGTACTAGTTCATCCCTCAACCTTGACAGTGATGATGACTATATCTTTAAAGGCTTGAACTAGCCTCAAAATGTCTATGCCACTTCTCATGATGTACAATATTGTCTGATATTTTTCTTTCTATTTCTCTCAAATAACCTTGTATAATATGACCTATTAGTACAATATCCTCTTTAAGTAATTGTATCAAGTTTTATATCTAAGGGATCTTCTATCCTAGTGTAATATATAAAGTATTTTTTTCTTGTTATCATTTTTCTTTGCACTCTTATTCTCTTTTATATAATGGACATGGGACTACCTAAAATGAAACTTGATGGTAAGGAGAAATATCTTGTAGATAGTGTAACAACACACATTATCATGAAAACAAAAGTAAATTTACACACTTAAGAGCCTATGAAAGCATCGTGACCACAATTTTGGGTGCGTCTAAACTCATCGAAGGATCCGGAAGAGAATTTTTCTACTCCCATGCGGAACGAATTAGTGATAAATGGTGTATTATACTCAAGTAAATTGCAAAGAAATTTATTGAGTTTTAAGTAGGGTTGTGCAAAAGACGGGCGTACCTGAAACCGGACCGGACCAGAATGTCCGGACCGGACGGGAAATGTCCGGACCAGAGGTATTTCGGTTCGGTCTCGCTCCTTATAATCTGAAAATCCCGGTTCCCGGTCCTGTCCAAAGACCGGTTGGACCGAAATTATATTTAAAAAAAATAATTGTAGTTGGTGTTGGATATTTATAATAAAATGGTAAAAATTATTCCACCTGAGTAAGATTAGCCGATAAAACTAATCATATTATGTTAAGCTTTGTTGACTCATTGATTTGCTATAAAAAAATTATACTAATTTTACGCGTTTTCTTTTTTCACGAAAAGATTAAATAGTTTAGTCATATATACTTCAATAAAATCAAGAAATCAAATATAAATAATTTAATAAAGACTTTATAATTGAAAAAATTTAATAAAAAATAATTAGACTTTTTTAAATAATTAAAAGATAAAGTCGGTCTGATTAGTCTTTGGACTGGTCTGGATCGGGACCAGACGGAACGATTCATTCGGGTCCGGTTTGGTCCCGGGTCCATGGGATTGGACCGGACTGGAATTTTTGGTCTGGTCCGGTGAGGTCCATTTGCACAGTCCTAGTTTTAAGAGCGTGCGTCAAATGCGTTTTATATGGAAACTATGAATCAGAATGGGAAAAGGTATTTTTACATCATTAGGCATGAATGTGGCCTCAAATGGATCCTTGAAAGGATCTCAAGCCAAACTTCTGGGTTATTGACTGGCGACATCTAGTATGACGTAACGAGTGATCAACATCATTTAGCGATATATTGGAAATGATTTAGAGCATATTACCGTAGTCCATATCTCACAGATCAAAGTGGTTAAACACGAGGATTATTAGCATTTGGGATAAGACCGAAGAGGAAACGACCAAAGGAAGAAGCACGAATGCGCACACAAGAGGACGCAACAACACCAAGGTAACCACCCCAGGGCGCAACCTTGTTCTAGGTGGCGCGACCGCGCCAAGGTTATGCAACGCGCAACAAACACGCCCACATTGGCGCAATCGCGCCCACCTAGGATTTTCTACCGGCCACTTGTTTGTTGCGGGAGTTATTGGGACTTTTAACCTAGTTTCATATGGAGTTTTATTAGGATTTGTTCCTAGGATTTCTAGGCTTTATAAATAGGGTTTAGAGCTTTTCATCCTTTCCATCATCCATTAGTATCTTTCCAATTCAATTAGGTTTAGTCTACGTAGAATGAGGGATGAGTAGTCTCTCTAGCTTTGTTCCCAGGTTGAAGCTTGCAGATTATTGGTTTGTAAGACTTCTACCTTGGTTTTGTATAATATATTTATGAGTTGTTTCATCTATCTTGTTCTTGTTGATATTGAATATGATTTATCTATCTAGATTGGCCACCTAGGTTGTTTAGATCAAATTCATACTACTAGGTATGACTTATCCGAGTTAAAGAGTCTTTACCATAAGGTAGTAAATCATTTATTTGGGCTAGTTGAACTTGTGATTGTGTGGAGTGTGATGATATGTTAGGAGCCAAGTGGCACTGCATGATCCTATCTATTCCTGAATGCATTGATGCATAGCAATTAAATCTTTAAAATTTTCAGGGTAGTATTTCGGTAAGGATTAATAGGACTAGTTGGACTATTAACTACATTAGAAAAGGTATTAGGGAAACCATAATATATAAATTAGATAATAAACCCGAATAGAATTAAGAAATCAATGAGAAACCTATCATTATGTTGTGTGAATACGTGGTGAATAAAGTGTTTTCTTATATTTGTTTTCTAGTTTAGTTTAGTTTAGTTAGCTTACACCATCTTCCCCGTTTCTTGTTGAATTTAAGTTAATTGGATGAATTTCACAAGAATTGATCACCAGACTCCCTGTGGGATAGACCTTGTCTTAGCACTCTACTTATGGAGTAGTCGGCTAGGTATAAATATTACTTTGGTAGGAGCAAACACCCTTGTTAAATTCCGAGTTGTTGCTAGAGAGTCTAAATTTCTTTTCTTGTATTTTTGATTTAATTAACTTTGGTTCTGGCCATTGCACGACCAACACCCGTATTGCTGATGAGTTTACTTGATATGTTTGTGGGAAGGATGGACGAAGAAGTAGCTGAGATCATGGATACACTAGGCCAGATGGACGCTCATGAGGAGATGTTGGTTTACATTGCTGAAGGATATGGGGACCGACTCCCTTGGAATGTGCAACAAGTGATTAACTGTGTGGAATGCCGGATTAAGCAATTGCAACAGTCAATGATTATTCGGTTGGAAAGATATGCCAAAGACTTGCGGCATCAAGATACGATCCAGAGGCACGTTACCACCATCAAAGTTGTGGAAGTGAATGGCGATCAAGGCTCAGATGAGATGCAGAGTGAAGTTGAAACTGAGGAGCCCGCCAACACGTACCCACAACCCGAGGGAAGAGACCACAAATCAGCCCCTACAGAGCCAAGCGCCCGCGCCCCCTCTCTGAAAAGGAGTGCGACCGCGCCATCACAAGGCGCGACCGCATAACCCCCTCTGCAACCGTGTGTGACCGCGCCACAGAGGAACGTGACCATGCCCTTTCAATGATCTTGCCAGAACTCATCGCGCGACCACACCCTCCACAGCGCGCCTGCGCCAAGCCACCTGATGATCAATGCGATAGTGCCCTGTCTCCGCGGGCCCGCACATTCTCCCTTGTTGCGCTCAACATCGAGTTCTTTTCATCGCTGGACTTCAATGAGCATGATCCGGGACCACCGTTAGACGATGAAGGAGGAATATTCAATCCGGGAGATGAGCTTGAGCTGGACAAGAGCAGTACGACCACCTGAACACCACATCACTTGGGAAACTGGAACCCCGAGCACCTGCACCCCGTTTCACCAAACTCCTAAAAGGGCCACACAAGATAAAGAGGAACAAGCTGAAGACCCAACATAAGGTATCACCCCCGGGACGCCATAAAAATAAAGGGTGATCGGACAAGAGTGTTAGGAAAAGGAAAGGTTCCAGATCCTATGTGGTGAGGAAGAAACGAGGATTCATCGATGATATGGCCTAGGAGGGAAAAGTGGTGGGTAAAGAGAGAAAGAAGTCAAGCATACAAATTTAACCAAAGGCGCTGACTGGGAGGCAACCTATCTAAGAGGTAATTTTCTTACTTACATTTATTTTACCTTTGTTCCTTATCTCACAATGAGGACATTGTGTAGGTTAATTTTGGGGAGGGATTTACGTCACCTATCTTTGCTTTTTTAGTTATTTTTGAACTTTTAAAGTAATTTTGAATTTTTAGAGTTGTTATTCATGTTTTCCCCATATTTTTGTGCTGTGTGAACTTCTATAATGGTGCATTAATTTTGAATCTCTTTATTATGTTTTAAATGTTAATATTTCAAGTATATATGATGAGGATATGTTTGATCAAGTAGAGGAATTTGACTCCGGCATGTGGAATATGATTAGGATGCATTGGGATCGGTACTAAGATTGCATGCTCACCATCACTTATCTAGTTTGTTATCACGGCATGATATTTTGCTTCCGTCCCTTTTCAATACAAAATAAAAGAAAAAGAAAATAAAAAGGTACTGAACTCCTAGTAAAATAAGTTGGAAGAGCACGCGATCTCCATGGTGTGAAAGATCACTTCGGGTTAGATCCTCCATGGCCAAATAAGCAAATAGTTTCATTAGCAGGGCCGGACCGTAAGACGGATGAACCTGATACCCAATAAGTGAAAACAAAGTGAAACATGTGTGAATAGGATGAAAAGGAGCAATAGAAGTGCATGTGATATGGCTTGAGCTGAGTGTGGTAGTTGCTTGCTTTCGATAGTAGTGGAACTCGTACATAATTGTCATAGAAATTAAGCATGTTAGGACAAGAATTAGTCGCTTATTTGATCTTCCGTTATTCACATTAATATATTACTTTGGATAGAGACATTTCTAGTATAGTTTAAGGATTCGGGTTAATGTACTTGCTTAGGGAGAACATAGTTCAAAATTTGGGGAATTGTTTATGCCATCGTTGGGTTAGTTAGAGTATGGTTGAGTTTTGCATTAATTTTTAATATTTCTAGTAGAGTAGGAGTCTACTCCCATGTGTTTTATGATTATAGGGACCATGAGCTAAAGTGTTGATCTACGACCACTTCAGTCATGTTTTCATTGTCGCCTGAGATCGCCAAGTAGTTAGTGGCAGCTTATTCAAGGACAAGCAAGGTTTAAGTGTGTGAGTGTGATTGGCGACATTTAGTATGGCGGAACGAGTGGTTGTTAGCATCATTTAGCGGCATATTGGCAATGATTTAGAGCATATTACTATAGTACAGACCTCGCAGAGAAAAGTGGTTAAACAAGAGGATTACGAGCATTTGGGAGACGACCGAAGAGGAAACGGCCAAAGGACGAATCATGAACACGCACGCAAGAGGACGCAGCCGCACCAAGGGAACCAGTCCAGGGCGCAACCGCGCCCTAGGTGGCGCGACCGCGCCAAGGTTCTGCAAGGAGGCACGACAGCGCCTACATTGGCGTGACCGCGACCACCTAGTGTTTTCTACTAAGCCGCTTGTTTTTAGCGGGAGTTATTGGGCCTTTTAACCTAGTTTCGGGTGTAGTTTTGGGCAGGACTTTTTAGGATTTGTTCCTTGGGTTTCTAGATTTTATAAATTGGGTTGAGAGCATTGCCTCCTTCCAATCATCCATTATTATCATTTCAATTCAATCAGGTTTAGTCTATGTAGAATGAGGGGAGAGTAGTCTCTCTAGCTTTGTTCACAGGTTGAAGCTTGTAGATTATTGGTTGTAAGACTTCTACCTTGGTTCTATATAATATGGTTATGAGTTGTTTCAACTCTCTTGAGCTTGTTGATTATTGAATATTCTCTATCTAAATTGGTCACCTAGGTTCTTTAGATCTAATTCATACTACTAGTTCTCTCTTGACCAAGTTGGATAGTCTTACCAATAAGGTAAAAAATTAACTGCTTGGGCTATTTGAACTTGTGATTGTGTGAAGAGTGATATGTAGCTTCTAGGAGTGAAATGTCGATAGAGACATGGCTGCGCCCACACCTTTTCCATCGTGCCATGTGCCAAAGAGTCCAGTCCAGATTCAGCCTTTTTCCACGTGTTAGAGTGTTATGTTGCAACGACTGAGTAAGATCTCACCGGTATCAATGGCCGTGGTCCACTCCTTATTCATCGCTCCCCGCATCTTCACTAGATTGAAGAATCTACAATTCACCTTCGAGGAGTATCTAGTTAGTTAGTATATAGGATATTTTTGTTAGATTCGTTTCGTATTTCACCTAGTAGAATTAGGTAAAGTTTGGTATCCTATATAAGGAGCTCTTCTCCCTACGATCTAGGTTGGTTTGCTTTTGGATTATTTTTTCATTTTCCAATTTCGTACTTCATTTGTAGTTAGCATGCGCAGCAAAGCTCCAAGAAGTTGTTTCCATTTCCTATGAAATCTATATTGATGTTTTAGTTTGTAAGTGTTCTTCTATTCGTTTTTTATTTGTACTATGTTGATGTGTTTGCTTCCACGATTATCATTTTATTGCTTTGTGTGATTGATTAGATTGGCAACCTAGAAATTCATGATTACTAGCATAATCTCATATTAGGAAAACTCTTTAACTCATGTCTAGTTTGGTTATGAGCATAAGTTAAAGGATGAAGCAATACACATAGTTAGGATTCATAGACGCACCTATTGGCTCGTCTTAGTTGTTGAGATTTGTAGATGCCGGTGTTACTTAGCTCGTGTCAAGGACTAAGATTTTTAGATGTCTTGTGGCAGATCGTTCTAATTGTGTATGTCCTAGGTATCAAACGTGTTCGGAAGGATTCTGGTAAGCGAATGTAGAGTGCGAATGTGTCTTTTAGTTGACAGGAAAACATAAGGATTAATATGAATAAATGGAAAAGAACACAATGATGTAAACTAAAATGGATATTTAGATGGATTAGAAAAGAGTAATAACCACCCGAAAACATAAACACAAACAAATCAAACAAGTTTAATATTTAATACACTACACCTAAGTTATTAATATAATTTTCTTTGTGGGATCAACCCTTCTTATCACTTACTTATGTAACTGGTTACTAGGAAATTAAATAGTAATCTTGAGCGCGTGTAACAACCGCATGCATGTAAAATTTACAAATTTTGACACGCTTGTGTAGAGCCCCTGTATGTGTATCGCGACACACATGGGTTGTCAAAGTAAAATTAATCCTGAATTTCCAAACAACAATAATAATCTAGTGAAATTAAGGAGTCAATCCCTCATATAAAAGGACTTATGTAATTAACAAGTAATGATTCTTCAATTGATCGGTTATTTTTCCTCTTTACTCATCCGTTTTTACATCCATTTTGGTTTAGTTCATCATGTTCTTTGTAACCTATCTATATCAATTCCTAGGTTGTCCTATCAACTAAAGACACATCCGTATTCTACATTTGTGAACTGGAACCCTATAAAACACGTTTGATACCTAAGACATGAACGATTAAGATGAGCCAAAACACATGCGTCTCCAAATCTTAGTCCTTGAGATGATCTAAGAAGCACCAACGTCTATAAATTTTAACAACTAAGACGAGCCCAAAAGGCGTGTCTACAAATCTTAATTGTGTGTAAAACTTCCTCCTTTACTTATGCTCGTAACCAGACTAAACACAAGTAAAGAGTTTTTCTATGAAGATAATATGCAAGTAATCATAAATATCTAGGTTGTCAATCTAAACAATCATATAAGCAATGAGATGATAACCAAGGAAGCATACATCAACACAATACGGAATCAATATAGATAGAAGAACCTTCACACAACAATAACTTCCATAAAAACTTCAGCAGTGGGAAAACAATGTTTTGAGGTTAGCTCCTCATGCTAATCTACGAATGAAATTTAAAATATTAACTAACTATTCTACGTAACTCCTATTTGCAAGGAGAGAAAAACCATACATAGGAAATCTCTTTACCTAATTTTTATCAAGTAACTAAAAGATATCAAATCTAACAATTACAAACTAACTCTAATGACTAACAATAGAATCATAACTAGCCAGGTATATCTTCGAAGGTGAATCATAGATACCCGGGTGAATCCCTTATCTTCTCTGGATGCGGGGAGTGGAGAATAAGGCGTGGGGTGCAGTGGTTGAAGCCTGTGAGATTTTCCTTAGCCTTTGTAACAGAACACTCCATCATGCGCAAAAGTTCTAGATCTGGGCTGAGGCATTGGGCATGGTGCGCGACATAAAAGGTACGGGGGACAGTGACTATTTTGTCAACTCTTCACTCTTGACAGCTAAACTTTTACTTGATATGTGAAAGACCTCCATTCTGTAGCTCCAATGACTGCTTAGCTCTATAATCCTCTAAATCCTGGGAATTGAACCATCGCGAATGGCTCACATCAAATCCTCCCATACTTAGACCTTTACTCGTCTCGAGTAAGAAAGAACTCCACTCTCTCAATGTAGAACAAAAGGTCATAGATAGTACAAATGAAAATGACTCCACAATTTCCAACAACTAGTCATCAAAATCCTCTAGGCTAAACCAAAACTGAGATAGGTGTGAATAGACCATAAGACTAAAGACAATACCTCTATGTAGCTCCTGTGCAACAAATCCTGAACTCCTCCTCTTATGTCACCTCACCAAAATGAGGATACCTAAATATCACTCTTTTTCTTTCTCTCATTTTGCCTATACACCTTTTCAGGATTTCCCCTAGCCACTCCTCGTTTTTGGTGCTCACATAATCTCACATCTCTCATAACCTCATATTGCACCAGTCTATACCATCCAGGTTATCTACTTTTTGCATGAATTGCCTGGAAGGGTTTTTGAATCATCCAGAGATTTTGATTGCCTTTTTCTAGCTTTTTCATTTTCATGATTTTCTAAAAAAATGCTATATATACAGACTCAATAACTTCCAAACTGTAACAAAGATAGTCCTAATTATGAATTCAAAAACTGACTAAACAAAACTATGAAAAACTATTGAAGAATATAAAGTGATGAACTATTTCTCATACTTAACTTCTGCGTTGTCCTCAATGTTGATATCAGACCCAAAAGAATGAAAAAAGAAATAGAAATGGAAGATCCAGACTAAAGGGGGAAGGAGAGGAAACAAACAATGAGCTGGAGAACTTAATCGGAGAGGATCGAACCAAATCGACTAAGGCACCAAAGAGGTGGATGCGGGTTGCGACATCAATGGGCACGGGGCGAGTCAAGTATGGCAGGGTGCACGACGTAAAAGGCATGAGTTGCGGATCAGCTTCTGTGGGTAAACCATCTTCGGTACTCAGGGAACATAGTAGACGTACTCAGTACGAAAGTCTTCGTTCTACACGAATTGCAGTAAATGGTGACAGATGGTGTGATACATAGAATAAAGGTTGTGTAATCTAAAGTCAAGCGACATGGAAAAGAAAGGATGTCGTCAATGCTAGAAATGGTATGAACCAAGGGAGGTGACGACGTTGGATATGGAAATACAAAGTGGAAATAACCGTGGAAGTGATGGTGGAACGGAAAGATGGTGGTTTGTTCCTCCATGCTTTTTCAGCTTTTTTTATTTCTTAGATTTTTTCCACTCTATTTTTTGGGAGAGCATTTCACTCTTCTAACTTTTCTTTCCGTATTTTTTTTCATATATATATTTTTTGCTCTCTAGAATGGTTTAGTGTATATACCTTCCACCATAGGGACGGTGGGTGGACTTTATGGGAACTTGGAATGTCTTTTTCATACCTGCAAGTTATACACAAAAAACAATCAAGATAAATGAGTCTACAATTAATTTATTTGTACTAAAATAACATAGCTAACTATTCTAGAAAGCAGAAAAGGTCTCAGGGTTGCCTCTCGGTCAACGCTTTTATTAACGTTTCTCGTTCTATGTAGAACTCCTGCCCTAAACTAGGGTGGTTGGCCATATTCTCTTAACCCTCACCTTCTCCTCTGTCTCCTTCCTCATTTTCTTCTGGGCCTGCTCTGGAAAGTCTCAAGACACATACCATCTGGCTCCAACTCCTCTTCCTTAATCTTGACTACCGCATAGTTAAGTGGGTCTGGCGGTACTCTTTTTCCTTCTTCATTATGCAAATTATCAACAAAACCAACGACCGTCTCTTTACCGCCTCTAGTAAGTAGTGTGGGGCCACCGTCTAAATCATAAAGAAATTCATCATCATCCATCCAGTTATTATCATTTTTATTTTAATCACTATATTTATCACTACTGTTCTCTATCCTCATGTACTTAATATAGTTACAAAAAAATTGGCATCTTTTTCATTGGCAGTTACTCTATTTTTTTCATCAAGACAATTGTAGCCACAAATAGCCCTATCATCTAAATTATTATCAGTTGAGGAGGGGGTGATAGATATGATCAAGATCGTCCCTGTCAACCTCTTTACTCTCATCTTCCCTATCTAGCTCAACAATCACAAAATATACTAAAAAGGGGAGCTATCCCTTGGGCCTCCTGGTCACTGGCTTCATAGCCAGTCCCATCCTCTAGAAGGTAGTACTGATTTATGTAATTTATGTGATGTAGGATTGGTTTGACTTGAACTTTAAGGTTTTTGAAACAATAAAGCACTTGTTAATTTGTCTAATCTCTGTTATGAACTCAAATAGCTATAGAAGCTATAGAGCTAGATTGAGGAATATAGATTAGCTATAATTAAGCTTGATTAAGACAAATAAAGAAGCTTAACTCGTGCAAAGATTTACCAAGGTGAGAACCCTAATCTTGTAATAAGCCCGGGCAGAAACTCACCACTAACTTGTATTAATTGAAAAGTAATTACACACTTAATCTACTCCTAGCTTCGTGCTACACTCTCTCAAAATACAAGTTCCTTTAAGCTCATATAAGTAATCTATCTCTATCAAACTCCTAAGTGATTTATGCTATAGCTTTCTCCACAACAACTAAAGCTCTCAGTAGCTTTCCTCTAGCTTTCTCTATAGCTTAATCGCTTTTCTCTGTCTAGCTTGTGAAGCTCTAAAACATGTGCCTAACATCACTCCTATGCATACCTTATAAAGTAATTCTAACTTACAACCCTAATCTAGTAATTCTATATCTCGCTGCATTTGAAGACAACCACCTCAGCAATCTGCGTGATCATCTTTGCTCCGGAAATGCATGAATGCTCCCTATCGCTTTATGCTTCTTCGCTTGATCATCTCAGCTCTCCACGTTGGCAATCCTCACCTTTAGCGCCTCTCTTGATTTGTTCAGCTTGGCGATCCCCGTACACCCACTATCCAAATATAGAAATCTTAACAAACTCCTGTTGTTTCCATTTCCATTAAGATGTAGCTACAACGACCTGTCCTTCATTGGACCAAATCATCTATGTGCGTGTGCAGGATTCAACCCGTAGACTCTCGCATTGCACTTAATTACTTGTATCTTCTCTTTTTTCTCTAAAGCGCGATCCTCTAGATTTAAAGCGACTCTCACTCTCTTATATCTAGACCTCCCGTCTTCATATTTCTTCTCTGCAACTCTGATTCTATCTTGGCGAGATTCAGCTTTCCCCGCTAGACCTTAAGCTAGACTCGTTGTGGTCTCATCTAGTCCGCTTGTGTCCAAGCTACACCTTGAACTCCTCGAGCTATACCTGGCTAGCTTAAAACACATAAAGGGCATCAAATACTTAGGTTTGTTATTATCAAAACAAGCGGAACGGTTTAGCTAGCTCATTCCATCTCTAGGTCAAACCAACAATTTCCCCCTTTTTGATGATGACAAACCCATAAACAATTAAGCTCATAAAATTTCAAAGAGTATTAAGTTAAGACATATATTTGCAATGAAGCTTAATCATGTACTTTCAGATATAACAAATAAGCTCAATAATCTTGCGAAGAACACTCTAGCAAGTATACCTTTGTCCCCCCCTAGACCAAGCCGATCTAAAATCTTCTTAATTTCGATGACAGAAACAGTATTCTAGCTCAATCCTTTACCTGTTCAAACCTGTATATTTCCCCCTTTCGGCATCATCAAAAAATTCATACTTAGCTCAACAAAGGGAACTAAAGTAAGCTACACAGTCAAGCTTAACTCCAAAACATGTAAAATCAGTCAAAGATGAGTTAAGCGAGAATGTAACAATGAAGAACGCAAAGCACTATAATCAATCGAAGGAATACGTAATAATATATAATGAACCTCATGCCTTTTATAGCTGGTATCCTAACAGTTCTAGTAAATAGGCATGCAATAATAATCAAAAGCACATAAGAGCATCAACTCAAATCACCTTCTTCCTCAATACATTCACCAGCTTTTACCAAATGTTTGAGATAAACTTCGCATGGCTTTGTTGTCTGAGTGCCTTGGAATTATGATTTCCCACATTAGCCGGGCACCAGTCTCTAGCTCATGCTTTTGATGCGCGACAAAAATAGATATATATGATCAATGCTTTGTTGGAATAACTTCAGCTGACTCTGATTTGTCGTGAAAATCACCTCGCCGGATTGCACTGGATATAAACAAGTTGTTCTTGGCTTCGAGGTTGTTTAAGAGACTTCATCAATCATGCACTTTGAACAAATGGCACTCAATACTAGGAAGATGTAAGCTCATCCTTGAGATGTGATGCAATGAAAAGTGCTCATCATGAAAATTAAAGTGCAACTAAGGGGAAGAGATGCACATATCATGGGGGGAAAACAAACTCACTCCCAAGATATATCATGTAATAAGCATGTGCGTATAAGGAGTAACTGGTTCTTTGTTACAAAAATGAATACTTCCATTTGATGGGGTATGCAGGGAATCAGGAAGCGTTACATTAAAGTCAGTTTAGGAACATTGTAGAAGTGGATCATTTCTATGGGCTTATAGCATGGTTACAAGACGATCACCACTTTCTATTGTGGAACTAGAAGAGCATGCAATGGATATAGAAGATAGTACTCAGTTTGCATCAATATACACATCCAGCTAGATAGACCTTGTAAAAGATAGAGCATGCAAACAAGAAAAGACATCAAGCGCAACTAAGCTATAGTTCCCAATGAAGATAAAGTATGCTAGAACATAGCCAATGCAAAGGGAACTTACAGCAAGTGAAGAGGCGGTCTAGTTAAGAAGAAGGAGACCAAGATGAAGTCAAGGATATAAGAAAGGTAACCTGTTAAGCGCCTTAGTGAAGATATCAGCTATTTGATTCTCTATACATACATGAACTAGCTCGACTCGCTTATGCTCAACGTGATCACGCAAGAAATGGTGCCGCACGTCAATGTGTTTGGTGCGAGAATGGGGCACATGGTTCTTTGAGATATTAATCAAACTTGTATTTGTCACATAAAATTTGAAGCGTACCTAGCGAGATATAATAGTCAGCCAGCTGCTGCTTAATCCATAGGACTTGAGAGAAACAAGAGGTCGCAACTATATATTCACCTTTACTTGTAGACAGAGCAATTGAATTCTATTTCTTTGAGCCCCATGAAACCAGACAAGGGCCAAGTAAATGTGCCATTCCACTCGTGATTTTCTTGTCCACCAAATATCTGGCATAATCTGCATCGCTACAACATATAAGAGGTAAATCACTTCCCTATGGGTAACATCGGTATAGATCACTTTTCCCTTTAAGATAGTGAAAGATTCGCTTCAGATTAGCGAGATGAGAAGCTATGGGATCGGGCTGAAAGTGAGCACATGAGCCAATTGCAAAAGCAATATCAGGTCTAGACGCAGTTAGATACATAAGAGAGCCTACCATTCTCATACACATGGTCGCGTCCACCTTAGAACCATTATGATCAGCGTGAAGCTTCGTGATGGTGGAGATAGGTGTAGGCAGTGGCTTGTTGTTCTCCATACTATACTTCTTTAAGATTTCTTTGATATACTTCTGTTGATGTGCCCGGATCCCTTCCTTGAGTTGGTTCACTCGCAGACCTAGGAAAAATGCCAGCTCACCTATCATGATCATGCTGAAATTTGAGATCATAGTTGTCTTGAAGTCCTCTACTAGCTGCGTATTAGTTGAACCAAATATGATATCATCAACATAAACTTGAATGATTAGAACATCACCTTCAACTTCCTTATAAATAGAGTCTTTTCAACAAGACCTCACTTGTAATTTTGCTGGAGAAGGTATCTGAGAGATACTCATACCAAGCGTGAGGGGCTTTCTTTAGCCCGTATAGTGCCTTGTCTATAAAATAGACATGCTATGGAAAAGCTGGATCCTCAAAGCCAGGAGGTTGCTTAACATACACTTCCTCATTAAGCTTACCATTGAGGAAAGATGTTTTCACATTCATTTGGAATGCTTGAACCCCTTGTGTGCAGCGAAGGCAAGCAATAGTCAAATCGCTTCGAGGCGAGCGATAAGAGCATAAGTTTAATCGTAATCTATACCTTCTTGTTGATTATAGCCTTGAGCGACTAATCTGGCTTTGTTGCACACCACTTCACCATTGTCATCCAACTTGTTCCTGTACACCCAACGCGTCCCTATAACTGTCTTGTCATCTAGCTTTGGTACAAAATGACATACTTCGTTTCACTTGAATTCTTCAAGCTCATTTTGCATTGCATTGACCCAATCTGAATCGAGAAGTGCTTGAGGGATATTCTTTGGTTCTTGAAGCGATACAAAGGCACATCTAGAATATAGACTTTGAGTGTTCGAGCGAGTCTGTGTACCTTGGTTATATGAGGATATTATGTTCTGTACTGGATGATCCTTCATTTGATTATAGTTTCGCACTTCAACTTGAGTTGAGTCAGGGAGAGTAAGAGTCGTTGTCTTTCTTTGAGCTGTTGTAGGCGAGCTTTCAACAATATCTCTGGGACTCGCCTGAGGTTCCTCAAGTATTGCTTGAGAGGAGACACATCCGCTGAAATCTCAGGTGTACCTGAATTAGAAGAACTCAAACTCGCTGTGTCTTCAGAGACATTTGGCATGACTCATGTGTTTGAAGCTAGACCTGTATTATCATCATTTTCATCTTCGCTACCTAAACCTTCACAGAGAGAGGAATAGAATAAGTGGGTTGACTAACGTTTAAGAATGGATCTTTGCTTGTAGATGGAGTAGAATCAAGAGGTCGCTCGTCAAATTTTACATGAATGTTGTCCTCTATCTTCATTGTTCTGTAGTTTAGAACTCTATATACCTTGCTAGCTGAAGCATAGCCTAAGAATATAGCTTTGTCGTTCCTGACATCAAACTTACCCAAAAGATTCCTCCCATTATTATTGATGTAACACTTACATCCAAACACCTTTAGGTGTGAGATGTTGGGTGTATGCCCTTTGAGAAGCTCATATGGGGTCTTTTCAAGGATAGGCCTTATCATTTCCCTGTTAATTATGTAGCTCGTTGTGCTCACAACTTGAGCCCAATAATGTGATACTAACTTGCTGGAAACAAAATAGTTCTAACCTTTTTTCCAGGGTTCTATTATTGCGTTCAACCACACCAATTTGCTCAGAAGTTAGGGGAGCTGAGAAGTTAAGCTCAATCCCTTTGTCTTGGCAAAATGCGAGGAACTCTCTATTCTTGAATTCAGTCCCATTATTTGAGCGAATTTCATGAATAGGGAGATCTAAACCCTTTTCCAAAAGAAGAGCTAAGTTGTGAAAAGCATCAAATGCTTCACCCTATGATTTAAGGAAGAGAGTCCAAGTGAAGCGAGAATAATCATCAACTAAAACATAAATATAGCGATTAACTCATTTGCTTTGAATGCGTAGTGGTCCACATAGATCCATATGAATGAGTTTGAGAGGCGCTTTGGTGGACATTACCTTATTTGGAAGAAATGAACATCTAGTCGCTTTGGACCTTGAGCACTCTGAGCATGAGACCATTGAATCTGGCTTGATTTGAGGGAGACCAGTGGCAATGCCTTTGGACTGAAGCTTGTGTAGAAAATGGAGGCTAGCATGTCCCATGCCTTGGTGCGATAGGTTTGATTGCTCTTTGATTGTGGTGATGCACATCTGTCTAGCTGGGGAAAAACTATGATCAGATAGATAAGTGTTATCAACATGCTTACCTTTCATTAGGCTCTCCTGGTTTGGATCTCGCACAACACAAGAGGTCATGCTGAATGTGACTTCGTTTCCCCATTGATCACATAACTAAGCTACACTTAAGAGGTTAAACTTAAGACTGTCAACAAGGTTAACCTTACGAACCTGGATAGCATTAGTGAGATGAACACTCATGCTGGCCTTGATTTTACCGTGTTTTTTGTCACCAAAAGAAGCACTACCTCCATCTTTAGCTTGAAGGGAGAGTAGAAGAGAGGGATTACCTGTCACGGGACAAGAGCATCCACTATCAATATACCACTTGTTCATCGCTTCATCCTCAGTATTGATCTATGTGCATTGAACATCATCTGCCATTAAGCACGTCGAGTTAGAGCTTGAGCTTGAGCTTGATCTTGAATCTGGACTTTGAACACCTTTTGCTTTAGTATGAAGTTGTGTCGGTTGTTTGTCTTCCTTGAAATTGCCATGTTCCTTGAAGTATTTCATGAGTAACCTAACCATAGTAGCAATTTCCTTTTCCTTCATGATACAGACTATAAAGAGAGTAAGAATATATGCAAGAGAGACCTTGGCTTTGATACCAAATGTAGGATCGTTTTGGCTTGGGATTTAAGGTTTTGAAAACAATAAAACACTTATAAACTTGTATGATCTCAAATATGAACTCAAATAGCTATAGAATATATAGATCTAGATTGCGGAATAGAGATTAGCTACAATGAAGCTTGATTAAAACAATTTAAGAAGCTTAGTTTGCGCAAAGACTTACCAAGGTGAGAACCCTAAGCTTCTAATAAGTCCGGGATGAAACTCACAACTAACTTGTATTAATTCAAAAGTAATTACACACTTAATCTACTCCTAGCTTCGTGCAATACTTTCTCAAAATACAAGTACCTTTCAACTCATACAAGTAATATCTCTCTATCAAGTTCCTATGTGATTTAGGCTATAGATTTCTCCACATCGACTTAAGCTCTCAGTAGCTTTCTTTTAGATTTCTCTCTAGCTTAATCGCTTTGATATCTGTAGCTTGTGAAGCTCTAAAACTCATGGCTAATATCTCTCCTATCCACGCCTATTATAGTAATTCTAACTTACAACCCTAAGCTAGCAGTTCTATATCTTGCTGCATTTGAAGACAACCACCTCAGCGATCCGCGTGAATATCTTCACTCTGAAAATGCATCAACGCTCCCTATCTCTTTTTGCTTCTTTGATTGATCATCTCAACTCTCCATGTTGGCAATCCTCACCTTTAGCTTGTCTCTTGATTTGTCCAGCTTGGCGAACCCCGTAGATCCACTATCCAAAAGTAGACATTTTAACAAACTCTTTATTCTTTCTATTTCCCTTAAGTTGTACCTTCAATGGCCTTCCCTTCATTGGACCAAATCCTCTATGTGCTTGTGCAAGATTCCACCCGTAGACTCTCGCTTTTCACTTGATTAATTGTATCTTCTCTCTTTTCTCTGAAGCTTGATCCTCTAGCTTTACAACAACTCTCGCTCGTTTAAAGCTAGACCTTCTGTCTTCTTATTTCTTCTCTGCAACTCTTATTTTGTCTTCACGAGATTCAGCTTTCCCCGCTAGACCTTAAGCAAGACTCATTGTGGTCTCAGCTAGTCCGCCTGTGTCCAAGTTACACCTAGAACGCCTCGAGCTATACCTGGCTAGTTGAAAACACACAAAGGACATCAAATACTTAGGTTTTCTATCATCAAAACAAGCAAAATGGCTTAGCTAGCTCATTCCATCTCTAGCTCAAACCAACATGTGATTATGTTCATTATCAGTATTAATATATTCATGCTCATTATCATCAAGCTCTATCACATCACAATAATATGGCTCTACTAATAAGATTGAAACACACAACCACAATCTCAGCCTGTCTCTCGCTCAAAGTCATACTGGTTTCATCCGCCTCACAATAAAACTCAAAGATATGATCATGCTCGCTATCATTATTCGTGACTATGAAACTCCTTGTATCTGTATAAATCCTTTCCGAAGGACTCCGAAAAGATGTAGTGATCACGTACAAGGAGTTGCGATCAGCGGGGGCCAGGTCACAGAAATAAATCCGGATCTTGTCCCCGTCGGTCTCTTCATTCACTTTTCCCTCTTTAACATAAATAATCATACTAGCGGTTCTTATAAAGGTTCTACCTAACATGATGGATAACATAGATTGCTACGAATATCTATTGTATAAAAATCAGCAGGGAAGGTGAGACTTTTCACCTTTACTAGTACATCTTTGATATTAACTAGCAGAAGGAGCATAGTACCATCTGCCAGGTGAACTCGAAGACTGTAATCAATAAGGGCAGAAGATTCATCGAATCATATGACGTAGAATTAACATTTATAGAAGCATTCCTCTTTCAATAATTTCACCTCCTTGTAACAAGCATCAATCTTGGCATTCAGGGCTTCCTTGTCCTCCTTTTGGACTTGTGAAATCTCATGCGTTTGCTTTTCAATTGTAGCGCTGACTCCTTGAATGATGTCCCTGGCTAAGGATTGAGTCATATTGGTGATCTGCTCCTATAATGCTAGAATCATGTCTGTGGCGACAAACGATCATCTTGGTCTAGATGGTGTCGACGGCCTAGGTGTCCTTCTACTCTAAGCCTATGCGTTTCCCCACCATGGATTTTATGTAGATGGACCTTCTTGATAGTCATACGTAGGTCTTGGGGTTTCTCCTTTTATTATGGCACTACTTAGGCGCTCTTAGATGAATGACTGATGTTGCGGGATATTGAAATCCCTAAAGTACTCCTCTTGTAATGCATCATAAGGATCCAACATCCTAGCATATGTGGATAAAAGTTGTTGCATGTCTGTAACTAGTGATGTAAGACATGTACTTATGAATACACTGTGAATAAGAATCAATCAAAAAAATCAAAAACAGTGGTGAAGACTGCAAGGTAGGTCCACACCACGATCCTAATCTACCTTCTAAATAACCTATTCCTCGAAAACGACACCATATTTTATCACGGCCATGTAAAGCCCCCGTATGCGTGCGGGGTACATACAAGTTGTCAAAGTAAAATTAATCCTCAATTCACAAATTACAGTAATAAGCGAGTGGAAGAAAGGAGTTGATCCCCCAGAGAATAGGATTTATGTAATTAACAAGAAAATGTTTGATTTTTTTGATTCTTCAATTGATGGGTTATTATTCCTCTTTACTCATCAGTTTATGCATCCATTTTGTTTAGTTCATCATGTTATTTTTCACCTATCTATATCAATTCCCACGGTGTCCTATCAACTAAAGACACATCCACATTCTACATTCTCTAACTAGAACCCTATAGAAAACGTTTTAGACCCAAGACATGCACAATTAAGACGAGCCACAACACAAGCTTCTCTAAATCATTGACCTTGACACGAGCTAAGCAGCACCGACGTCTACAAATCTCAATAACTAAAACGAGCCCAAAAGGTGTGTCTGCATATCTCAATTGTGTGTAACATTCCTCCTTTACTTATAACCGTAACTAGACTAACCATAAGTAAAGATTTTATATGAAGATAATATGCAAGTAATCATGACTATCTAGGTTTTTAATCTAATCAATCATACAAGCAATGAGATGATAATCATGGAAGCATACATCAAGACAATACAGAATCAATATATATAGAAGAAAATTCGCACAACAATAACGTCAATATACACTTCAACAGTAGGGAAACAATGTTTGGAAATTAGCTCCTCATGCTAATCTATGAATGAAATATAAAAAACAATCCTACCAATAAAGCTCATAACTCTTGTGAATGTGTGCTAAATCCTGTGAATTGTGGAACGACTAGGTCTATTTATGACCCGCCCTACCAGATCGCATGAAAATCCTTTGTTTGAGCCATGTGCAGAAATGGAACGGAAGATAAGGCAAAAGAATTTGAAAAATCAATGGCGGACGCCGTAGCAGTAGAAGCAACAACATATGCTGCAATCCAACAAAGAGATGTAGAAAGAGCCGAACGTTTGGTGAACATGACAATGAGGGAACTATCAGAGCAATGACTTGCTCCACAGCCTACCACACTTGTCTTGCCAGCATTGCCGAAAGGTACTAATTTCGAGTTAAAACCTGGAATGATCTATCTATCGCTGAAGTTTCACGGTTTTAGTGTCAAAGATCACATCAATCATCTAGGCCGATTCAAAGCTATATGCACACGCATGAGGCCAAGAGGAGTCACAGACGACCAAATCATGATGACAACCTTTCCTTTCTCACTAAAGGATAACGCTGACCAGTGGTACTACTACCTTCCAACTAGTTCTATAAGGTCCTGGGTAGATATGTAGAAGGCATTCCTAGACAAGTACTTCCAGTAAAGAAAGCCTAAAATCTCAGGAGAGAGATTATTGTGATACAATGGGAGAAGGATGGAACACTCTATGAGTATATAGAGGAATTCAATAAACTGATCGTAGGCTGCCCCCAACATCAATTAGAGCAAAGAGACTTGATGACAGTCTCTATTATTGTCTTTTAGACCCGGTGAGAATCCTATTCGATGTATCTTGTGACGGTAGTTTCCTTGACAAGACACCGTAGCAAGCAATAAAGGTATTCAATGAGATGTCTGAAGGAACAAGATAACTAGGTTCGTCTTCATCAACATGAGGAGTACATGTTGTAAACTCCTCCAATATATCCATGGAGACCTCTGAGCTAAAGGAGATGGTGAAGAGACTAGTGTTACATGGCACATCACAACAGCCTAAGCCGCGTGGAATATGTAGAGAACCATTACACCCCACATATATGTACCACAATTACAAGAGAAGAAACTAGAAATAAATGCACTTGGTAATTATGGTCCTCCTTGCCCAAGAGTTTTTTCCTACAACAATTATAATCCACCACGGTGGAACAATCAGAATCAATGATATGGGAACAACAAGCAATATTAGACGCAAACGCAGTTTAAGCCAAGGCTACCACAATAAGATAGATGGCTTAGCATAGAATATATCCTACATTCCTTCGCCACCAAGATAGGAACTCAAGTCGATGAAACATCCGGCCAGTTCAAGCAGATCATGACACAAATTGGTCAACTAACACATACTGTAGCAAAGTTTTAGACAAGAGATTCCGGACGTATTCCAGCAAACCCAGAGATAAATACCAAAGGAAAATTTAGATATACGCTCGAAACTGCAGATTTATAAAAATCCATGGCCACAAAGCCATAACCAACAAATTCCCAACGGGAAATCACAAAATTTTGCTCCATGCCCCGTATCTTTTACGTAGCGGCCCGCGCCAAGATGTACGAGTTTTTTTCCCAAGATCCTGTACATGAACGTGAAATCTGAAGAAGAAGCACTAGAGTATTCACCGCGCCCCCACGCCCCAAAACCCACGCCCCATAGCCACATTTCTGGTTGAAAGTGAAGGATCCGAGATTATGTTCCGATGCACCCCGTGTTGATAAATCCACGACCCGCGAAAGGAAATCTATTGAAAGACAAAGGATTTGAGCCTCCGAAACCGACGTGACCCGCGCCTTTATTCCACACCCCGCACACTCAAATCCCATGCCCCGTATTGCCAGTTTTGAGAGTGCCACTTAATGAGAGCGCCAAGCCATGCCACATTGCTGTGATGATGCAGATCAGATATTGATAACTTGCATTTAGGATAGTTTAGGGCATGTTTATTTCTTCTCATTAGGTTGGTTTTGTTTTATTTTCGATAGGTTTGTTTCTTTTTCGTTTATATTTCTAGTGTTCGGAGTCTACCCTTGCGTTATGTGTTTTTAGGATGAATTGGAGGCGTTTTTGATGATCGTGGACTATATCTTGGGGAAGCTCATGTGGATGACTTGGATGTGCAATGTCGGGGTCAAGAACGTGTGGTGCAACGAGTAAAAGAAGATTGAAGTGAAGCCTATGCAGAGTGAGACTCGGCCGAGCTGTAGCCCGAGTCAGAATACCAAAGCATCACCCTCGCAGAGTGAGACTCGGCCTGAGACTCGGCCGAGTCATGGACCGAGTCGTGCTCTGAGTCCCGTTCCGAGAAAAATGAATTTCCACGTAACTCGGCCTGAGACTCGGCCGAGTTACGGGCCGCGTCAGGACGATTTTTCCTCCTCTAACCTAGGTATAAAAGGAACTTTTCTTGGGGACTCTTGGGGAGACCTTTTTGGGGGATTAGAAAACTTTTGGAGATCTAAAAACCCTAAGAGAAAGCTTGTGGATTGGATAACTTGGATTGGATTGAAGTTGAATGGTATGTTGTTTATTACAATGAATTTGATTTCTTCCTTCTCCATGTCTAGCTAAGCTTCAATTTCCATGGTTGGGTGAACCTATGATGGAGTAGATGAGTTTTTATGATGATTTTTGGTTGATTGATTATTTGAATGAAGTTTGATTCTCTCCTAGGATGCTTATTGCCCTAATACTATTGTAATAGGAAATCCTACTATCATTTGAGTCCGAGAGGAGATTTTGATTTTAGGGATTGATTATTTGAGTTTACATTTGTCAATTCATGTTAGATCCCTAGGGAGAACTTGAGAATTATTTGCATGAGAGTGATCTAATTTCTCTAGTGGAATTTTAACTATCGTAGTTGATCGATGATTGAATAGATTATGCGGAGCGCGAGAGCGGAAGTTGATTTGTTTGTCATTTGATCTCTAAGAAGCGTAAAGGGTCTAGTTTAGGATAGCCTTGCACGAGAGTGATTGCTAGTCGAATCTAGGCACGTGCACTTATCGTCTGAGAAGAGGTAGTGCTGACATTAGATAGTTGGTCCTTCGAACGACATTCAATTTGGAAGTTCACCATATATCGTCTTAAACTCATTGAAACATCATAGTGGGGATCCTAACCTTGGAAGTCTTTCTCTATTGATAACTTCGTGTTACTTGTTAGTTTGAATTCGGTCATAAACTATTCACTCCGTGATCTTTGGCTTAGTCTATTCGTTGGCATAACAATTGATACTACATAGTCCCTGTGCTCGACACCTTGATACTATAACCGAACTCGTTCGCTTGCGAGTGTTGGATTTATCCGCATCAAGTTTTTGGCGCCGTTGCCGGGGACTATCGCTAGTATTGGTTGATTTGAGCAACCAATAGATTAAGTCTCATTTTGTTTTTGATTTTGTTTCTTGTGTCTTTGGTTTCAGATTTGTTCTCCTAGCTGATGCGAAGAGCTCTGAGCAGTGGTACACTACGCGACTACGAACCTGAGCCCGAGCGTGCTCTTCATAGAGGGTTAAGAGAGCAAAGAGAGACTAGAGCCCGAGCTATGGAGGAACAACAAGAGTTGATGGCTCGCCAACAACAACAATTGGCGGATCTACAGCACCAACTGGAGCAGCTTCAAGTGCAAAATATTCCTCCAGAGCCGCTAACCTTGGGTGACTATGTGCTGCCTCGTCACCAAGGACCCACATCTGGTGTAGTCCGGCCTCCAGTAGCTGCTCGTAACTTTGAGCTGAAGCCATCTCTGATTAATATGGTTCAGCAAAATCAATTTGGAGGCCTACCGTCCGAGAATCCTCACCAACATCTCAACACTTTCTTGGAACTTATGGATACGGTGAAGATTCATGATGTCTCTGAGGATGCGCTTTATTTGCGTGCCTTTTCATTCTCCCTTAGAGGCCGAGCTAAAGCATGGTTCCAGGCTTTGCCTCAAGGCACTATCAATACTTGGGATGGGCTAGCTAAAGCATTCCTAACCAAGTATTTCCCACCAAAGAAGACCGCAGAGATGAGGAATCAGATCAGTTCATTTCAGATGAAGGATGGGGAATCACTGTATGAAGGTTGGGAGCGTTTTAAAGAACTTTTGCTGTATTGTCCTCATCATGGACAAGATAAGTAGGTGTTGCTACACACCTTCTACAATGCCGTGGACAATACTAATAGGCTGCTCATTGATGCCTCATCTGGAGGTACTATCATGAAGATGCATATCGATGAAGCTTGGGAGAAGATTGAGGAAATTGCCCAACACACTCATTATTATAATGATGTTCGTTCTATTCCTACTTCTAAGAGAACGGGTGGTCTTTACGAGGTTGATGATGAGATTTGCCAACAAGCCAGAATGGAAGCTATGGCTCATGAGATTAAGCAGTTGAAGTTACAGATGAGCAGGTCTCAGGGTAAGAAGGAGGGAGGTCCTTCTCAAGTTGTCTCGAATGTGGTTTGCCAATTTTGTGGGGGAGGTGATCATACCATATCATCTTGCCAAATATATGCTTCTCAAAACGCATCCCAAGAAGAAGAGGTGAACTACATGAATAACTTCAACAACGGCCCTAAGAATGATCCTTACTCTAACTCCTATAACCAAGGTTGGGAAAATCGCAACAACCTCTCTTATGGGAACAATCAAGCACACCAAAGGCCACCTCCTGGTTTTCAACCCAAAGTTTCTCCTTACCAAGGACAATCATCACAACCTTCCCAAAGACCCTCTTGGGAGACCGCTATTGAGAGCCTTGCTACATCCATGAAAACTCTAACCGAGGAGGTACGTTCTCAAGAGAAGAATTTGAAGATTGTAGAGCAACAACTAGCTCAGCAGGCAGCTAATGTTCCAAGGCCAAGTGGTCATCTTCCGGGCCAAACTGAGGCCAATCCAAAAGGGCAAATCAATGCTGTGTCCTTGAGGAGTGGAAGGCCACTTGAAGATCCTAAAGTGGTAGATCTTAAGAAGAAAGGTGTTGCTATTGATGATCCCGAGGAAGCAAAGGTTCAAGAGAAAGAGGAGAAGGAAGAGCCGAAGTATGTGCCACCACCACCTTACAAGCCTCCTCTTCCTTTCCCACAAAGGAGAGCTCACGCCCAGCTAGATCACCAATTTGGCAAATTTGTGGAGGTGTTGAAGAAACTTTGCATCACCATTCCCTTCACCGAAGCTCTCAAGCAAATGCCTACCTATGTGAAGTTCTTGAAGGAGATTCTATCCAACAAGAGAAGCCTTGATGATTATCACACCGTTGCTTTGAGTCAAGAATGTAGTGCTCTCATCCAAAACAAGTTGCCACCTAAGCTTGAAGATCTGGGCAGCTTTAGTGTTCCTATGGTGATAGGGAGGAGTACCTACCAGGCTTTATGTGATTTGGGTGCTAGTGTGAGCATCATTCCTCTATCCATATGCAGGAAGCTTGATTTAGGAGAGCCTAGACCGGTGAAGATGACCTTACTCATGGCCGATAGATCTACAACACGCCCGGTTGGTATTTTGGAGGACATTCCAATCCAGATCGGCAAGTTCTACATCCCGATTGATTTCATTGTCCTAGATATTCCCGCTGATTCTCCTATTCCAATAATAGTGGGACGACCCTTCCTAGCTACCGCGGGTGCTCTTATCGATGTGAAGCAGGGTGTTCTCTCCTTCAATATTGGGGAAGAGAAAATGGAATTCAACCTTCCTAAGGTTGTGAAGCAGCCTGCTTTTGAGGATGATGTTTATAGCTTGGACGTGGTTGAGAAAGCAACTCAAGAATCGTTGATGGCCATTTTGATTGATGATCCGTTGGAGTATTGCTTGATTGAGAGTGTGACCGAAGCTGACAATCAAGAGCTACTTGCTTATGTGCTCTTCGAATTTGAATCTAGTAATGAGGTGCATGAGGCCGTATTTGAGACCCTGTCTAGTGAAGACGTCTCCCCCATGGAGGAGACTCAAGGGACACCAAAAGTGAGGTTGAAAACTCTTCCATCAAATTTGAGGTTGAAGGAGGATCTTGATCCAGGGGATAGTGGCCATCTTCTCCGTCTACCTCTTGAGGGGAGATTTTCTCTCAAGGGTCGACCTCCTCCTAACCCACCTTCACGAGAGTAGTTCCTAGTAAGTATTTCTCTTCCTTTTGCTCTTTAATTATACATTGGGGACAATGTTAGTTTTAAGCTTGGGGGAGGGGAGTATTAGGTTGTTTAGAATTGCATTTTTTTTTGTTTTTGATTTTGATTTTTTTTGTTTTTGTGTCGGTTATCATTTTCCCCCTGCATGTTCCTTTGTGAGTTCTTATAATGGTGCATTGACTGTGAATCTTTTTAGTATGCTTTGGTTGTTGATATTTCAATTGCATTATGAGGATGACATGATTGATCACGCTTTGAACAATGAACTGAGCATGCCGACTTTGATTAAGATATATTAGAACCGAAACTCTAGATAATTGTCCTAGTGAGCTTGTTTGCCTTTCTTGGACTACATTTGCAAAGTCCTCTTATTTCTCATGAGTGAACTCTCTTTGTTTGTTATCTCTAGAACTTGCTTCTAAATCTCTTTGAGACTGCATATAGGACTAAAAATGCATCACATTTGATTGAGACATTATATTTTTATGAGCCCATATTATCCTTGACTACCCTTGATGATATCCTTCTCTTGTAGCCCTTTGAGCCTTATAGCCTTTCTTTGTTAGCTCCACAAAAGTAATCCGAGCTTATATTTATATCCTACCTATCTAGGGGATTGAACTTCTATTTACTTGGTGTGGTTGTGAGACAAGCTTGGGGGAATGGTAGATGATGGGGTGGTTAACAATGTTTGATTATATAGTGTTGTCTTGTTGTTTATATCCAATTTGCTCCCTTCTCTTTCATCATTTAAAAAAAAAGATATATAAAAAAAAGAAAAAAAAAGAGAAATAAGTGAAAGAGAAGAAAAGGAGCAACAAATAGACAATTTGATAGATCTTGGGTTGGGTTGTGTATTTGTGCTTATTATAATATCACTTCAGTTGGTGTTGTTCTCATATGAAGTTCATATCTCCTAGATTTTGCACCACATGGCCAAAAATTTCATCCATGCCTTATAGAGTACCTTGGCCCCATTACAACCCCTTGTATGTCTCATGATTGTGTTTTGCATTCTACCTAGTAGTGGAGATCTAGATTTGGTTGCAAGCTTATGGTAGTTAATATTCAAAGTTGAGTTATAACATTGAGTGAAACACATACCTACATATATGAGTGAGAGTGACATGTTCTATTAATCCGGTAAGATCTAGAGTTGAGGAACTAATATTTTCTTGTCATTGATTGAGAAGCATGCTAGGAAGGGATTTGTTTTCTGTTTGATCTTTCGTTGTTATCAATCATATGTCACTTGGATAGATACCTCTTTTGTATATTACTTGGATTCGTTGATATGTGCTTGCTTGGGACAAGCAAGGTTCAAGCTTGGGGGAATTTGATAACTTGCATTTAGGATAGTTTAGGGCATGTTTATTTCTTCTCATTAGGTTGGTTTTGTTTTATTTTCGATAGGTTTGTTTCTTTTTCGTTTATATTTCTAGTGTTCGGAGTCTACCCTTGCGTTATGTGTTTTTAGGATGAATTGGAGGCGTTTTTGATGATCGTGGACTATATCTTGGGGAAGCTCATGTGGATGACTTGGATGTGCAATGTCGGGGTCAAGAACGTGTGGTGCAACGAGTAAAAGAAGATTGAAGTGAAGCCTATGCAGAGTGAGACTCGGCCGAGCTGTAGCCCGAGTCAGAATACCAAAGCATCACCCTCGCAGAGTGAGACTCGGCCTGAGACTCGGCCGAGTCATGGACCGAGTCGTGCTCTGAGTCCCGTTCCGAGAAAAATGAATTTCCACGTAACTCGGCCTGAGACTCGGCCGAGTTACGGGCCGCGTCAGGACGATTTTTCCTCCTCTAACCTAGGTATAAAAGGAACTTTTCTTGGGGACTCTTGGGGAGACCTTTTTGGGGGATTAGAAAACTTTTGGAGATCTAAAAACCCTAAGAGAAAGCTTGTGGATTGGATAACTTGGATTGGATTGAAGTTGAATGGTATGTTGTTTATTACAATGAATTTGATTTCTTCCTTCTCCATGTCTAGCTAAGCTTCAATTTCCATGGTTGGGTGAACCCTATGATGGAGTAGATGAGTTTTTATGATGATTTTTGGTTGATTGATTATTTGAATGAAGTTTGATTCTCTCCTAGGATGCTTATTGCCCTAATACTATTGTAATAGGAAATCCTACTATCATTTGAGTCCGAGAGGAGATTTTGATTTTAGGGATTGATTATTTGAGTTTACATTTGTCAATTCATGTTAGATCCCTAGGGAGAACTTGAGAATTATTTGCATGAGAGTGATCTAATTTCTCTAGTGGAATTTTAACTATCGTAGTTGATCGATGATTGAATAGATTATGCGGAGCGCGAGAGCGGAAGTTGATTTGTTTGTCATTTGATCTCTAAGAAGCGTAAAGGGTCTAGTTTAGGATAGCCTTGCACGAGAGTGATTGCTAGTCGAATCTAGGCACGTGCACTTATCGTCTGAGAAGAGGTAGTGCTGACATTAGATAGTTGGTCCTTCGAACGACATTCAATTTGGAAGTTCACCCATATATCATCTTAAACTCATTGAAACATCATAGTGGGGATCCTAACCTTGGAAGTCTTTCTCTATTGATAACTTCGTGTTACTTGTTAGTTTGAATTCGGTCATAAACTATTCACACCGTGATTGGCTTAGTCTATTCGTTGGCATAACAATTGATACTACATAGTCCCTGTGTTCGACACCTTGATACTATAACCGAACTCGTTCGCTTGCGAGTGTTGGATTTATCCGCATCATATATTATAAGATGGAAATCGATGAGTAAGGCAAGGAGAGGCTCGAGGAAATGATGAAAGTTCCAAATAAAGTTGCATATGTACAGAGGATGGAGAAGGAAAGGGATAAGAGATCAATGGAAGCTAAGCTAAACAAAGGACTTCCATTCAAGTATGACGACATAGGTACATACTTTATCCCATGCACTCTTGGTGTGAAGTTCATAAATAAAGACATGCTAGATCTAGGAGCATCAAAAAATGTAATACGATCTAATATATGTATATATAATCCTCTTGATCTACCACCACTACAAAGCACTAATCTGCAAGTACACTTAGCGGATGGAACTTGCGTCCACCCGAAAGGTTCAGTTTTGGGATGTGTTAGTAGGGTGGAGATACTCAAGTTTCCAGGTGACTTTTACGTCCTAGAAGTTACCAGCAATATTAATTGACCTATTATGTTAGGTAGGCCATTCATGAAAATTGTTGGCATGAACATTAATATGAAACAGGGAAACTTAATAGTAGAAACTGAAAAAAAACAAGTCAAGATAACTTGCCTTGACACGAACTCTGTCAGTCAAAATTAATTGTACGCGGTCACTGCATCTGTTCTGAATCCCTTCAGACAGATGCATACAAATACAATGAATTCCTCTTACCACTAGCCCTAAAAAGGATACATCCATATATGAGGACTATTTTGAGCATGCACGACGATTCATTGATAGTGACTGTAGGCATTTAGATACATATGATCCAAAAGATGCATACCACTATTCACCTTAGGATTCAACATTGCTAACTAACATCAGAAGCAATTTCAAATTTGCCCATGTTGATAGAACTAGCTCACATTAGCTCAAGGAACAATGAGATATTTGAATCCAGAGTATTTCTTCTCTGACTAGCTAGCTGAGAAGAGCGATGTCTATAGCAATTTTTTGGTGTTTGTGGAGTTATTGACAGGGAGCCAAGGCGATTGATTATTAGAGGAGGAGGATAGGAGTTTTGCAATGTAGTTTATGTTATCCTTTAATGAGGAGAGACTATTTGCAATTACAGATAATGATTCTAAGAGGCAGGCAAACAGTAAATAGGTTATGGATGTTGCTATGGTTGCTTCAAAGTGTTTGAATGTTAGAGGAGAAGATTGGGCAAACACGAAGGAGGTGTCCATAGAGTTAGATAGGCATGCAAAGATGGAAATGAAGCATCCTTGGGTTCAGGTTGATTCTAATGTTGAGAAAGAATCTGAGCTTCTGATACAGGGATCAGTTCCAAGTGAGGGTATTCCTTACAGATTGATTGCCGGTAGTATCTCCAGTCATTTTCATCTTAGATTTTGTGTTGTGTGCCATGATTTTTGTCAGCTAGATTCTTGTCAATTTTGTTTTGTATTGAAAGCATTATCCTTTTAAATTGATGTTAATTTGCCAAATTATATTATGTGGTGCTTGGATTGTTTCACATAAAAATGGTGTTGTATTGTTTTCCAGGTCAGGAAGTTGTTGGTTTTGGGATTTAGATTTGTTTATGGTTCTTACAATATTGTTGTATGAACTAGGAATAAATTGTGTAGAAATTTTGGCTTATGATCAAATTAGGCAAAGACGTGTTGTCACAGAGTGTTTAATTTTTAATAAAGCCTAGGATTGCATGAAACCATTTCAAAGATAAGACAAGCAATGTATTTTCTTGATCAAGGCTAAGTAGTAAGAGATACAAATTTAAATATGGTTTTTGTCACGTTTAATAGATTATCACCAAAGATAATTTTCAATAGCTCAAGGGAATCATTTTTGTGAATGCTTCAATAACCTCAAGAAGCTCTTTATATAGTTCGATATTGTGGTAGACGGAGAAATCAGGAAAAAAAAACTGTCAAAGACATGGGTTGCTCAAAAAGCGTTGTGATAAACTCAGACAGAGATTAATAAATAGGTTCAGAATGTCCCGATAAAATCCTCAAACAGCAGTTTATAACCCGGTTATGTCTACGTCCTGTATAAACTTCTAATTTTATGTAGGCTACATAATGAATAAATGCTCAAATAGACACAAGGTGGTCCGTATTTTTAAAAGGACAGAAAGACAGCTAGAATAAAGGCATTTAATTTGGGAAATGAAAGACGGATAGGAGTTGAAATGCATACATCAAAGACATTTCTACGAAATACTCATTAAATTTGCAAACTAACATCTATGAGAAAGGGAAAAAAAAACTTAGATAACTATCTCCAAGTGGATGCATACTCACATCATTGATACAAGGCATCAATAAATTAGTACTGAAATCTGCATCAGGAATTTAAATACCAATGCAAAACCCCATTCATTTCTTGAGTCAGAAACCAAAATAAAGCAAAATGCCAAGCGTTTTCATCCTCCTTTCCCTTACATTAGTACTAGTATTATGCAAATCTGGTTCCGGGTACGAGTTATCGTTGCCTGGTTGCCCAGAAACATGTGGGAATTTGACCGTCCCTTACCCTTTTGGTACAAAGCCAGGATGCTTCCTTGCCGAAGATTTCTTTATCAGCTGCAATACAACCACAGACGACCCTAATCCAAAGGCTTTCCTCTATCCAAGCACCATAAATGTGACTGACATAAATCTGTCATCTGGTGAGCTACGATCTTGGATTCGCATTGCCCGTGAGTGCTTTAACAAGGATAAGAGCCTCTCTATAAATGAGAGCGACCAGAAACGATCTCCATCATTCAGCAAGTTCACTCTATCCTACAGCAAGAACAAGTTCACGGTTGTTGGATGCGATACATATGCCTACTTTCAAGGCACATATGGTGCAATCTTTTCAACAGGGTGCATGAGCACGTGTGACAGCCTTGAAGGCGTCAGCAATGACAGCTGTGCAGGATCCGGTTGCTGCCAGGTGTCGGTCCCTAGGAGGACAATGGGGGTGAGTATCAAGTTGAGCAGTTTCAACAACCATACTAACCTGTCAAGCTTTGACCGCTGTAGCTACGCCTTCGTTGTTGAGGAAGCTTATTACACCTTCAACTCAATTGACTTCACAAGCTTGTCTAGTGTAGCTAAGTTTCCGGTGATGGTTGATTGGACCATTTGAAACCAGACGTGCAAAGAAGCAAAGAAAAACTTGACCAGCTATGCGTGTAAGCAGAATAGTTACTGTTATGACTCGGATAACGGCCCAGGATACAGATGCAACTGCTCTCGGTGGTTTCGAGGGCAACCCTTATCTCCCCAACGGTTGCCAAGGTTAGCCACTTTTCTTTCATTTCATATCAACTCAAGTTAAATTTCACTAATTATGTCATGTTCATAACTTTCTATAGATATCGACGAGTGTAGTACATTGAATCAACCGTGCAACGTGACATGCTTGAATTCACCAGGGAATTACAGTTGCAGTCCTTGTCCAAACGGATATAAAGGTGACGGAAGGAATGACGGAACTGGCTGTGTATCACTACATACATCTGACAGAAAAACACTCATCATTGCTTTAGGTACATATATACTCCATCCTTCCCTTAATTTATTACACTTACTTTATCTTACTCATTACAAATATTTTACACTTAACTACATATGCATACATTTACAATTGCCATGTAATTAGGTTTGGTCCTGAAGTCAGAATATTATAGATAATTATATTTATCATCTTATACCTTAGGAGTTAGCATAAGTATCTCAACGTTACTCCTAGCTAGCGCTTGGATGTACTGGGGACTTCAGAAGAGAAAGCTTATCCAGCTGAGAAAGAAGCACTTTAAGGAAAATGGCGGGATTACTTTGCAAGAGGTACTTTCCCATCATCAAAGGGAGATAAATGCATTCAAGATTTATACAGCCGAAGAACTCAATAAGGCAACAAACAACTATGATGAGAGCAGAATACTGGGACAAGGAGGGCAAGGCACAGTCTATAAAGGCGAGTTGCCTGATAACACTATAGTTGCAATAAAGAGGTCTAATGCAATAGACAAGAGTCAAGTACAGCAATTCATCAACGAGATTGTGGTTCTTTCAGGAATTAACCACAAAAACGTGATTAAGCTAGTAGGTTGTTGCCTAGAGACAGAAATTCCCATGTTAGTGTATGAATTCATAGGCCATGGAACCCTCTCTGATCACATCCACATAGACCATGCCCCAAAAATTCCATGGCATTCCCGCCTAAGAATTGCTGCTGAAACTGCAGGGGCGATATCGTACTTGCACTCTGCTGCCTCAATACCCATAATCCATAGGGACATCAAGACCACAAACATTCTCTTAGACATGACTTACACTGCAAAAGTATCAGATTTTGGAACTTCCAAATTTGCCCCTGTTGACAAGTCCTCATTCACCACATTGGTTAAAGGAACTATGGGTTATTTAGACCCGGAGTATTTTTTCTCTGGTTACTTGACTGAAAAGAGTGACGTCTATAGCTTTGGTGTAGTGCTTGTGGAGTTGATAACAGGAGACAAGGCGGTTGATTTTGAGAGAAGAGAGGAGGAGAGAAGTTTGGTAATGTACTTCATGTTGGCCTTGAAAGAGGGAGAGGCTATTTGAAATTATAGATGATGATTTGAAGAGGTATGCAAAAAGTGAACATGTTATGGATGTTGCTATGATTGCTGAAAAGTGCTTGAATCTGAGAGGTGAAGATAGGCCAACCATGAAGGAAGTGTCCATAGCGCTAGAAGGGCTTGCAAAGATGGAAATGATGCATCCTTGGATTCAGGTTGATATCAACGTTGAGGAAGAATCCGAGTGTCTGATTCGCGGAGCTCTGCGAAGTGAGGGTAATTCCCTAGAGATGAAGGTCTTGCCTTTGGTAGATAGCATCAAAGAAGGCATCTTCCCAATTCTCTTTGAGGAATGGTTTTAAAATCTTGATCACAATATCTTGTTTCGACGGGATTTATCCTGGGTTTGTGGTGTTGTGCTGCTTGTGTAGATTGATTTGTTAACATTTGTCAAATGCAATGGTACTATGCATGCTTTGTTTATTTCACCTAAAACTATTTTTGTACCTTATTTTGTAACAAGCTGTTGGTTTGTGAAATAATATTGGTTTTCTTTGTCATAAATGTTAAATGTTTTGAAGATTTTTTATCAACCACAATTTTATTACTATGATGATTGAAATAGTTATATAATTGTGGTAGATATGAAATTTGTGATAGATTATTGAATGGTAAATCATTCTCTTTCTTTATCTCCTAAAATTCATGGAGATTAACTTAAGTTTGTCTCGTCATTTTTACCTATAAATAGAGACATTTTTCATTGTCAATGACACAAAAATAAGAGAGAGATCACCTCTCTAAAATTCTTGATCTCTCCTCCTCTCTTCTTTAGTACTTAAAGTGACGCAGTCGGAATCAACAATGATTAGTAAGTGCTGAATCCGAAAAGACAAACAAGTTCGCAAGCAACGAACCTGTTTTGAAATTGCTCTGGAATCTACCAGAAGAGAGAAAGCCCTCGAATTTGATTATTGAGTAAAAGATAAGTGACGGCTACAACATACAAAGTCTTTAAATATCTGATAGAAACCCTAGTGCAAAAATTATGTAAAACAGAAAAGCCCGAAATCACAATAAAAACATAAAATCCCATTTTGAGGCCCAAGACAAGATTAAACGGCTCTGGGGCCCATACCTCATGAGTCTTGATCGCGGTGCAATTCCCTATCCGGAAAGGTATAATAATAAGCAATCTGACACCAGACGCATATTTTCAACATTTCCTGTGTGGGTCCGCAAAACCGCTTCTTCTTCGATCTGGGCCGCAAACTTTCCTACATCATAAAGTTATTTAAGTGTTCCTTAAATTAAGATTAATTCATCTTATTTTAATCATCTCAAAACTTAGATTAAGACACCTTGTCTTGGTCATTTTATAACACGTTATCAACACGAGGGCCTCTAATCATCACGTAACACCAAGGATCATCAATGTATAAAATTGTACCTCCTATATTACATAATCATAATTATTCAAGATATTAGAAATTTTTTGAGAAATATGTTCTGTAGTTTCCCGAAGCTCGGGATCTCCTACATCAGAAACTCGATTTATCTTTTTAGATCTAAAACTATTTTTACCAAAAATAGAAACATGTTGTTAGATCTAAAACAAGGTACAAACAAGATATTAGATTTACATACCTTTTTTGAATTCTCATATTAAGCTCTCTTCGAATTTTTCCTTGGTTTCAAAATGGAGTTTTTTGAAATCAAAATGATGAGAATGATAGTAATAATCATGATAATAACAAGGGAAATGAAAAGATCGATTAAAAACCGGTTACTATTAGCTCTTAACCGACGGAAAATCTCATCGGAATCCATGGAAAAGGTTAAACAAAATGGAAGACGAGATTGAAAATGTGGTTGAGGAGGAAGAAGAATGACTAGAATAAAGGGGGTTTAGTGGCTGTAATTATAGAGGGGTAAAAGAGTAACCGATATTAAAATCTTCCCGCCATAAGTATACTTGCATAACTTCCTTGCATTATCCTTATACTATATGATCACTATACTTTTTATTCCATGATTCTCATTGATATCGTAAGCCTATAATGACATGATCACTTACCTTTTAGATATTCATATATACCGTCTTACACGCGATATATAATTTTATAGGATCGATGATCTATTAAACTCAAAATCACTCAAATAGCTATGAAGCTATGGTTCTAATTGCAGAACGAGAGTAGCTAAAATAAAGCATAAGTAATTTGCATTAAATATGCTAAGATCTTGCAAGTGTTTTTCCAAGGTAAGAACCCTAGACTTATAACAAGTCCAGGATGAAACTCACCACTAACTTGTATTAATTTAAGAACAATTACACACTTAAGCTACACCTAGCTTTGTTCAACTCTCTCTCGCAATACAAGTAGCATTCAACTCATACAAGTAATCTCTCTATTAAGCTCCTATGTATTTTAGGCTATAGCTTTACACTCAGCTACTTAAGCTCTCTGTAGCTTTCCCTCACCAACTCTCTTAGATTAATCGCTTTTTCTCTATCTTATCTCGTCTTCAATAAGATCGTGCCTAACAACACTCGTACGCACACCTTATATAGAAATCTAACATACGACCCAAAGCTAGCTATTCTATACTTGCATTTTACTTGAAGAACGCCACCTCAGTGATCCGCATGATCAACTTCACCCTTGAATTGCATCGATGCTTAAACCCACTTTGCCCTTCTTCAGCTTGACGATCCAGCTTCAACGTTTGCAATCCGCCCCTTCAACACTTCTCTTGATTTGTCTATCTCAGTAGTCCCCGTACATCCACTATCCAAAAGTAGAAATCCTAACTACCACCAGTTGTTTCCATTCCCCTTAAGTTGTAGCTTCAATGGCCTTCCTTCCTTGGTCCAAATCTCCTATGCGCACGTCTAGGATTCCATCCGTGGACATGCTTTAACTCGATTACTTGTATCTCTTCTCTTTTCTTCTAAAGCGTGATGCTCTATCTTAAAGCTCAACTGGATCACTTAAAGCTAGACCTTCAGCATTCTTATTTCTTCACTTCAAACCTTATTATGTCTTGGCGAGATTCAGCTTTCCCCGCTAGACCTTAACCTAGACCTCAATGATCAAAGCTAGTCCGCTTCTGCTTAAGCTACACCTAAAACTCCTCGAACTATACCTGGTTATCTTAAAACCCACAAAGAACATCAAATACTTGAGTTTGTCATTCTGGCTCTAGCTCAAACCAACAATTTTCCCCCTTTTGATGATGACAAACCCATACACTGGTAAGCATATTAAATTTCAAATCTTACTCAGTTTAAGGTACATATATGAAATTTAGCTTAATCAAGTACTACAGATATAACAAATCAGCTCAAATATTTTCGCTAAAAATACTTTAGCGACTATACCTTTGTTCCTTCTTAGACCAAGCCGGTCTAAAATCTTCCCCCTTAATCGAATAAGGATATTTACCTCTCTACTTCCCCCTTTTGACATCATCAAAAAATACAAGCTTAACCCAAACTCAATAATCCAGCACAAAAAGTAGTATGCTAATAAATATAAGGACTATCCAAGCATAAAGCGCAATCATATAACAACCAAAAATCAATTATAAGAAAATATCCTTACGTCATTATAGATGGAAACCTAGGGATAAATAGTTATACTTGCAAGCAAAAAATGAAACAAAAGAACACACATACACCTTCAACTCAAATCATTGCACTGTCGAGTGAGATTCACCAAAGACCGGAGAAGTATGATGATTTCATCTTGCCTAGATATCATGAGCTCAAGCTGAGATGATCCCTATATGCTTGTGCTCTAGTGTCGTGCACTGGGCTTGAATGGCGTTCACAACTCTCTCCGAGGCGGGTCGCTAGTAGTTGGCACTTGGACTCTAGACTGGGTACGAGAGGAGTAAGCAGTTGGTGTAGAGACATTGACAGTTTCTGGCTTAGATACCAGCTCAGTGACCTTCTCAACCGTTAATCTCATCAAACGACGTCTCCTTCACTAGCTTGTACAACCCTTCCTCTTTGAGCATTCTGGCTATGATGTGCGGGAAAGGAAGAGGAGATGAAGTGTGAGCACGACTTACCACCATATGACTGAACATAATTTGAGTTGTATTGATGATCTGGACGCTCAGAGCTTGCTCCGTGAGACAACAATCTGAAATTGTTACAAGTCCATATTGGGGTTGTGT